>NC_056737.1:131086384-131138884 GCF_019279795.1 Protopterus annectens
GTGAAAAAAAAAACTAGCTAGAAAAAATACACAGTACACAAAGTGCTATAAACAACAAAGAAATAAAGAACAAAATAAACAAAAACAGGATACTTAATGTTATATATTGTAGCTCTGAGTTTGCTGAGTGTCCTTCCTTGATAAGCTCACTGTAAAATGGCTGAACACTCACAACTGAGCTTCTTAGGTAACAGAAAGTTGAAACCTGAGACCGCTTTTAAGAAAAGAAATCTCAAAGAACCAATGAGGTGCTTAGTCTAAGCTGTAGTCCAGGAGACCTCAGTCAGCCAATGACCTCAAACAATTCTCTCTCACTGAAATGCCTGATGGCTTTGGCTAAAACAAGATGTCCCTGAATTATGTACTCAGACACACAGCCTCCACAAACACTAGGCCCAAATACAAGCCTGAATATGGAAATGCTACAAATATCCACACTACTTAGAACAAACTGCAGAAGTGTTACTCCCAGCTGAAAAGCAACAGTGAGCCTTTAAATGAAAGTTTTAAACAGCTAAAGGCGCCACTAGAAAAAGAGTTTAACTGCAACAAGTTATCATAAACAAACAACCCAACAGATGCTTAATAAGAGTGGACAATTTCCAGTTAATACCTCACACACAGTGAAACTAGCTAGAAAAATACACAGTACACAAAGTGCTATAAACAACAAAGAAATAAAGAACAAAATAAACAAAAAACAGGATACTTAATGTTATATATTGTAGCTCGAGTTTGCTGAGTGTCCTTCCTTCGATAAGCTCACTGTAAAATGGCTGAACACTCACAACTGAGCTTCTTAGGTAACAGAAAGTTGAAACCTGAGACAGCTTTTAAGAAAGAAATCTCAAAAGAACCAATGAGGTGCTTAGTCTAAGCTGTAGTCCAGGAGACCTCAGTCAGCCAATGACCTCAAACAATTCTCTCTCACTGAAATGCCTGATGGCTTTGGCTAAAACAAGATGTCCCTGAATTATGTACTCAGACACACAGCCTCCACAAACACTAGGCCCAAATACAAGCCTGAATATGGAAATGCTACAAATATCCACACTACTTAGAACAAACTGCAGAAGTGTTACTCCCAGCTGAAAAGCAGCAGTGAGCCTTTAAATTAAAGTTTTAAACAGCTAAAGGAGACATTAGAAAAAAAAGAGTTTAAGTGCAACAAGTTGTCATAAACAAACAACCCAACAGATGCTTAATAAGAGTGGACAATTTCCAGTTAATACCTCACACACAGTGAAACTAGCTAGAAAAAATACACAGTACACAAAGTGCTATAAACAACAAAGAAATAAAGAACAAAATAAACAAAAAACAGGATACTTAATGTTATATATTGTAGCTCCGAGTTTGCTGAGTGTCCTTCCTTCGATAAGCTCACTGTAAAATGGCTGAACACTCACAACTGAGCTTCTTAGGTAACAGAAAGTTGAAACCTGAGAAAGCTTTTAAGAAAGAAATCTCAAAAGAACCAATGAGGTGCTTAGTCTAAGCTGTAGTCCAGGAGACCTCAGTCAGCCAATGACCTCAAACAATTCTCTCTCACTGAAATGCCTGATGGCTTTGGCTAAAACAAGATGTCCCTGAATTATGTACTCAGACACACAGCCTCCACAAACACTAGGCCCAAATACAAGCCTGAATATGGAAATGCTACAAATATCCACACTACTTAGAACAAACTGCAGAAGTGTTACTCCCAGCTGAAAAGCAGCAGTGAGCCTTTAAATTAAAGTTTTAAACAGCTAAAGGAGCCACTAGAAAAAAAGAGTTTAACTGCAACAAGTTATCATAAACAAACAACCCAACAGATGCTTAATAAGAGTGGACAATTTCCAGTTAATACCTCACACACAGTGAAACTAGCTAGAAAAAATACACAGTACACAAAGTGCTATAAACAACAAAGAAATAAAGAACAAAATAAACAAAAAACAGGATACTTAATGTTATATATTGTAGCTCCGAGTTTGCTGAGTGTCCTTCCTTCGATAAGCTCACTGTAAAATGGCTAAACACTCGCAACTGAGCTTCTTAGGTAACAGAAAGTTGAAACCTGAGACAGCTTTTAAGAAAGAAATCTCAAAAGAACCAATGAGGTGCTTAGTCTAAGCTGTAGTCCAGGAGACCTCAGTCAGCCAATGACCTCAAACAATTCTCTCTCACTGAAATGCCTGATGGCTTTGGCTAAAACAAGATGTCCCTGAACTATGTACTCAGACACACAGCCTCCACAAACACTAGGCCCAAATACAAGCCTGAATATGGAAATGCTACAAATATCCACACTACTTAGAACAAACTGCAGAAGTGTTACTCCCAGCTGAAAAGCAGCAGTGAGCCTTTAAATTAAAGTTTTAAACAGCTAAAGGAGCCACTAGAAAAAAGAGTTTAACTGCAACAAGTTATCATAAACAAACAACCCAACAGATGCTTAATAAGAGTGGACAATTTCCAGTTAATACCTCACACACAGTGAAACTAGCTAGAAGAAATACACAGTACACAAAGTGCTATAAACAACAAAGAAATAAAGAACAAAATAAACAAAAAACAGGATACTTAATGTTATATATTGTAGCTCCGAGTTTGCTGAGTGTCCTTCCTTCGATAAGCTCACTGTAAAATCATAAGTCATAAGAACTTGCAACTCAGATACCCTTCTTCCAGAGGTCAGAGCAATCAGTAAAACTGTTTTTCATGTTAAGAACCTGAAGTCAGCCAGATTATCTGGTTCAAATAGTGCAAGTGTTAGTTATTCTATTACAAAATTAAGATTCCAAGGAGGGATCACTGGTTTACTTGGAGGCTTCTTATGCATGACCCTTTTCATGAAAATTTTGACATTTGACTGCATTGAAAGAGGAGGATCCATGGGCAGACATGCTGAAATTGTGTATAAATGAGCTTGATAGAGGAATAAGAAAGGCTATGCGATAGTAACTTGCACAAATATTGTAGAACCAGAGAATAACTATCCCTGAAAGGATGCTAGTTATGTGATGGCACCAACTAGAAAACCTTTTCCATTTTACTAATACATGGTTTTCTAGTAGCAGGCTTTCTTGTCTCCATTAGTACTTGCTGCATGTCCTCAGAAAACAGGTGCCTAAAAAGAATTAAGACACTATCTTCCAGGCAGTCATGTGAAGATGATTGATAGGGTGTAACAAACACACCTCTTCTTATGCAAGTATATCCATTCTGTGAGGAGGCTTGTGGTAATTGCCCCTGGCCATTTTCAAAAGAAAGGAGAACTATGGTTGCCTGGTCCAGAAGGGACTGACCATAATGATCTTGTGGGGATTCCTTCTGATTCTTTAGGAGTACCTTGAATATTAATGGAAAGGGTGGAAAGGCATACAGGAACATTCCTGTCCAAAGAAAAGAAAAGGTATCTGTCTTCCAGTCTTTCTTGCATGGAGCCATGGGACAGAAGTTTTCCAGTTGATTGTTTAGAGGAGACAAAGAGGTCTACTTGAGGAAATCCCCACAGATGGATCAAATCTTGGAAGATCCCTGGATCTACTTTCCATTCATGAGGGTCTATAACTTTCTTGGGTGGTGTAAGCCAGGGAACCTTGTTGGCTAGGGTTACGTAGGCCCTTGGGCCGATAGCTTAGTACCTACCTATGAACCTATGAACCCTGGTCTTGCTCCTCTTATCTGCCACACAGTTTTGCAGAATGTAGGATACCTGTAGAGTGAGATTGCACTGTAAAACTATATCCAAAGCTAACATGGCTATTCTGAAAAGAGGGATTTGACCTTGTTTCTTTTCCCTTGTTGATGTACCACATCACTGTGGTATTGTCTGCAACCACTTGAAGAGGTCACGGGGACCAATGATGGTTCAGAGAATTCATTGCCTTTATTAAGGCAAGCAACTCCTTAATATTTACATGCTCACGTCTGCCCTTGGTGTCCACACCCCCTGCACTTTTATCTCTCCTGAAACTGCTCCCCAAGCAAAGTTTTAAACATCTGCGGGAGGGAGAAGGGGAGCCTGGTACTGAGATCTGAAAAAATAAAGGGTGCTGATGCTGGGACCAAAGCGATTAATGTTACCACTGCATCTTTCTCACATGGAGTCTTGCCAGGGGAACCATGAGGATCAGAGATCCCATGAGACCCAAAATCCTGATGTATTTCCCCATAGTGGCTGAAGTCTGAGTGAAAAGCCTTAGAAGTTGATTTAAATAAAGATCTATTTTTTTCCTGTGGAAGGAAAACTCTGTGAACTGACATGTCTATTTGACATCCCAGGAGCACAATCCTGTGTGAGGGAGTCAAAAAGAAACTTTTGAATTTGCTCTTGGAATCCTAGCTTGTGGAAGAGATCTCTCACCCAAGAGAAAGAGATTCCTGGCATTTTGAAAAAGACTCTGCAAAGATAAGCAAGTTATATAAATATGGAAAAAATGTAGATACCCTGTGCCTGCAATGAGCTATAACTAGAGGTGAGCACTTTTGGTGTAGTGGGTAGTCGAAAAGGTAAGGCAGAGAACCGATAATGTGATCCAGATACATAAAAACTTAAGAAACACCTGAAGTCTGGCTGAGTAGGAATTTGAAGATAAGTGTCTTTTAAGTCTAGTGTTACAAGGAAATTTGACAGAGGAAAAGAGGGAGCAGGTTGCGAAGTGACATGTTGAATTTGGGCACTGTCACAAACAGGTTTAAGAAACAAAGAGCCAGAAATGGTCTCCAAGCATTTTCTTTCTTTGAGATAAGAACATCCTTGAATAACCCCCTTTCCTCACCTGGTTATGAGGAACTGGTTCTGTCATTCCTTGGGACAGCATGTGATGAACAGGTGGAAACAAAAGAGTCTTATCTGCAGGATGAGGAATGCCCCCCCCCCCAAAAAAAAGGAAGAATTTCCTCCTACTGCCATCTGTAAACCTGATGAATGATTTTCAGAACCCATTCGTCTGAAACAATCTGTTGTTAAGAAAAAAATGGAGAGTCAGACTTTCTGTAAGAGAAAAAGGACCAGGGTGGGTGGGGGTCACAGGGTTTTTTGAATAGTCATTCAGACTTGTTGGAGTGTCCTTGGTTTTGGGAGGTTTGAAACGTCCTTGCCACTCCTTAAATGTCTGTTTACCTGAATTCTGTTGAGACTGTTTATTCTGTTGTTGCAAAAATTAGATGAGAAGAAAGGAAGAAAGTCCCTTGGACAATCTGGAAAAGAAAGGATGAAAAATCTTAGAGATTCCCTGGAACATCTTGCCCCTTTCATCACACTTTTTGATCACCTCTGCAGCAGAGGGACCAAACACTAAACTTCTGTCTGAGGGAGAATTTAAAATATCATTTTTACATCATCTGGAATGCTCTGAGAATGCAGCCAAGCAAAGCTCCTTAAAACAGCATTAGTGGCCATAGCCCTGGAAGAAGAATCAGAAGAGACATACGACACTGCAAATAATGAGTTGGGACCTGTGCAGTTTAGAAGAAACTAAGTTATTTATAGAAGATTTTTCTTCACCAGAAGGAACTGCAGATAATACATTATTCTTACTTTCACAATATGGTAGGATAAACTTTAACATATGAGCCTGACAATTTAAAGTTTGGAAATTCAAAGCAGCAGAAGTATATACTTTTTCCTATACCTATCAATAACGTTCCCATCCTTAGAAAGAGTAGGGTTGGAATTAACTAAGTGCTTAGCAGTATAGGAGTCAACTAAGGACATAGCTGCAGGGTCAGGTTTCTGAATAGTGTATAAAAATGTAAAAGACTGAGGAAATGTATACATCCTAGCTGCCTTGACTATCAGGAAAACTGCAGTCAGTAAGACACACATCCTTTATAGCAGACAGGACAGGAGGAATGGGTGTAGGTTCAACCCTTCTGTAACAATTCATAGTATTTTCTGAGAGAATGAAAAACCTCATTGTTCTCCCACTAAAAGCACTGGAACATTCTGGCAATAATACAACACCAGGACTCTTCAGCCAATGGAAAAATAAACATGATTTCTCCACAGAAAATATTTTATTAGTTAGTTAACACCACTTTTAATTTGACAGAAGCAATGAGTTCGCCATTTAAAAATACATTATAGTCTTGAGACAATCCATTAAAACACAATACCCCTAGCTTTAAAATAACTTTCCGGAAGAGGAAGATAAAAAAAAAAATCTGTAAAAATTAAGAAATGGAAGTTTTATTCCCCAAAGGGAATTTATCTCTCAATCTAAGGAATGCACAAGCTGACCATAAATCCTCAAAAGCCTCAGAGGAGCATACTTTTCAGTGACAGTAATGCTCAGAAGGGCTTTGTGCTCATATTTGCCTATTAGCTTAGCTCCAGCCTCTTCACAGTATGGGTTTGTGGAAAGTGCCCTGAAATTTTGGAAACTGATTGGCTGTTATATCCTTGTCAGTATATAACCCATATAGCTAAGGCTATTGCAGAAGTGATGAGGTCCCCACATTACTTGATCTGCACAGACCTGCCTGCAGTTACCTTACACAAAGGCTGTAACCCTAGCATCGGAACAGTCATGGAATGAAATTATCTAGCTGTTGCACAGATGGTCAGATAAACTAGTAGGCCTGTGAAATGCTGCATGTAGCATTGTGTGTATATATGAGTATCAGGAGAGTGGAACAATAAATTTGTCTTGTCACATTTGATTTTAGCATATCCATTGCTGAATTCTCAGTTTTGTTCCTTGTCAGCTGTACATTCCCCATTACAATATTCTGTCTACAGTATCAGTTATTTTCACAGTCACACTTACAAAATGAATTAACACTAAACTGCATTACAAAAATCCTTTCTCATCCTGTAATTTATAGACAATCAATAACTGATATATGCTGATAACTGGAGGGTGAGTTGAGAAGAAAGAAACTCTGATAGGTAGGGAAATATAGAAGCTACTAAATGAATGTAACTACGGGGTGAAGCTGAACCAATAAATATAATAATTATGTCTCCTATTATTGCATCTCTTCCTTTCTTCTTTTACCTGATTTGCAGCTTGATAGCTTTTGCTACTGCTGTTATACTTTTCTTCTGGTATAACAGAACAATTGGTGTTCATCCAGGCTGGAACTAACTGCAGAAGAATAATTATCCACTGCATTAACCTTGATTTTGTTTTGGGACCTTTCCCACATTTATTACATTTAAGTTAAATGTAAGTGATATGCAATGCTGTTGAAAACAAGCTACCTATACTTTTAAGGTCTGTATTATTTGTTGTTTTTTATTGTTAACCTAACCTATCTTACAGCAGAAAATGTAATTGTGATTGAAGTTTTAGTCCCCTCAAAGTTATATTCATATTAATTCTTTAATGAAACCTTAATTAAAATGGATCATATAAACAGAATGTTGCCTCAGATAACATTAGATGCTATTTACATGAAATTGAGTGGCCTAATGCAAGCTTATAACAATCACTATTTTACATTAAAATTTAAGCCATTGGTTGATATTCTGATCACCTGACAGCACCAATTTTCAGAATATAATTATATTCTTCATATATTTCACTTTCTAATGCATCATGTAGCAAGGACATTTAAAGACTAATCTAAAAGCACTCAAAACCAAAATCAGCTGATTCCTTTGATAGTATAAATAAATACCACTTATGCTTTTAATGTTTCTCAAGAAAGGTTAGCATATTAGTAATTCACTGTAAACTATCATTCACTATATCTTTATCAAAAGTACCTATTCATTTCCTTGAAAGTTATCCATTACCATAGTTATTAAGAACAATGAGCTGTATGGTATGTTAATGAGGCACTCTATTTTCATAATAAAGAGGTATTAAAATATGCTTTTTATGTACTGCTTGTTTTGCCTGATTTGTACTGCTCTAAGAGGGCACTGACTATAAAATACATCTGATTTGAAATGTAACATAAATTAGGCAGTAAGTGAAATTTATATAGTATTCCATTGTATTCTTATGCAGTTAAGCAACAACAGCTATATGTATCTTTGAATGGGTGTCAATGTGTCAAGCAGCAATTTATTCAACAGTGTGCTCAGGTGGGAAAAAGCATGAATGCAGTCATTGTTGAGTGTGATATTTTTCAAAAATTATGAAGTTCAAATAGTTGTGTTTACGCTAAGATGGAATGGGGTGGGAGAGTATGTCTGTGTTTATGGAATAGATGAGAGTAAGGGCTAAATAAGGGAGCAGATTTTGTGGTGTGGTGTGTGTGTGTGTGTGTGTGTGTGTGTGTGTGTGTGTGTGTGAGAGAGAGAGAGTGCGTGCGCGTGCATGCATGCGAGCGCGCATGTGTTTGTGTTTGAATGTTTAGAGCATGTGACTGAGTGTGCCAAATTCTAATTTTTTAATAAGTGTGTTCCTGGATGCTTTGGAGTATGCGTACAAGTGTTTGCATGTTATGGTTAGAGTAACAGTTAGGTTAGGAGATACATTTAGTGCTGTGTGTGAATGTTGTGCGTGTGTGAGTGTCTTGCATAGTGGTACTTTTGACAATAGAAGGTACTGTCAGCTATGCCAGTAGAAGTAGTGCAGTAGATGTGTGATGTGTAACATACGCCAGCACAGCTATCTGGAATTTTGTAAATAATTATATCTTATTTGTATATCAACCTTATTTGTACAGATGCTTGTGTTGGAAATGTATTTGTAAAGTTGCTTGTATTGAAAATTTATCAAAAGTGTACCCTACTGGGCAGCAAATAAATGTACATACATTATTGTAACTGTTTAAATGTATATATTGTAAAGGTTAATCTCAGTCTCAGCCAACTTTGAAAAAAAGTTGACATTAAATTAAGCGATAAAGATTGTAGCTTACAGTTCTGGTTGCAGCCAGAGACAAAATGTGTGGGAAATCAAGTATTAGGAAGCCTTCTATATTGTCTCTAGCAGGGAACTAATTGCTGCTCTGATAGAGTATAGGTTTGAAATTGTTTATGACTTCCAGGAGCTGCAGCAGATCTGAGCAAGGCTTTATATGTGTGTATGGTAACATATAGGTGCTAAAATTCTGGCAGCTTCTAGTGTTGGTGATAGTGTGGGAAACAGAGTCAGATGACCTGACATGATGTCATTCTGTAAGCTATCCCAGAAATAATATTTAAATATTATATTGAGAAGTCTCAGGAGCAGTCTCTTTCTTGGAACCTAACATAGAAGGATCTCTCAACTACTTCATCTTGCCTTGTAAGTGAATCAGGAAATAGTAACTCTTTAGATTAGTCTGGAAAATATAGTGAGATTAGTTAAGCACTGTTTTTCTCTAATTGTGTGAATCTATTCTTCTGTGTTATTTTAATATTTCCTGTGATGAATTTCTGGTGTTTACTGTAAATAGATATTTAGTATTTTCATGATCTTTTCTTATTTATTATTAAATATATTTAAACTTTTCATGGTGGCTGGTCCTTTCAGAAAATATTTAATCTTTGAGACTATTTGCATATTATTTATTTGGTGATAACTGTGGTCACTACTGAAAGCCTAGCTGTTTGGTCAATGTTATCATTTGTATTAATATTAACTTCGTTCAGTATACTTGGATACCCTTTTAACAGCCTTCTATTAACTGACTGGTGGCAATGAATCTTATAGTCTGGGCAAAGTTGGTAGAGCGGGTAATCTGTGCCAACCTTTCACAGGTGTGTGTGTGTTTGAAATGTGCCAACCTTTACCAGGTGTGTGTGTTTGAAAATTAAATCTCAGAGTGTGAGTGTGTGTCAGCTACTTGGAAAAGGAACATGAAACACTGGTTTTACAGAGAGGGTGTTGGAGGACTTGGCTTGGACACTTGGCTGAGGACTTAACCCTACAGCTCTGCCAGTGGGGATCCTTAATGGGGTCCCTGGGGGAGACAAATACAAAGAAATCCAGACCCCGGGCTGACTGTGTGTTATTAAGGGAAATTGTGCTTGATGCAGAGATGTCTGCTTCTGGAAATATTGAGTGTATCCATTTGTATTCCAAGTGAATATCCCTCTCCAGTGTCAGTGGTGAGGATTCAGGCTCCTTGATTACTGGCCAGAGTGGGGACATCACAGTACTGTTAAAGAAAGGGTTTTGGTAAGTTAATGTACAGGGTTAAGAGCAGGGGCATAATAAGGGTTATTTCATATGAGTAAAGTGAAGCAGGTAACGCTGAGAGTTTGTATTGATTGATGGAAGACATCTGAAAACTGAAATAGCAGTGAAGTGCAGCAACCTTTACAGAGGAGAGGAAGTATAACATGCCTTATTTCTAGGTACTGTCAGATGCCAGATCTAGGGAAATTGTCCTTATCCTTCAGGAAGGAAAATTATACTAGTATGTAACCCATCTTTTACTAGATGAACTATGTCAAATGACAGGCATAGTCCTCTTTGTCTTCATTCTTTCCCAAAATGTTGTTTTCTGTGTAGAGCAGAGTGTTTCCAATGTATGATGTTAACACTAAAGAAATTAGCAAGCCTGAAGACCGAAAGATAAAGATGATAGTCATTAGACACCCATCACAAAGGATGCTAACAACAACTGACTCACCAGTCCACAAAACATCAAAGGCAAATAGAAGGAGTACTTCCAGCAGTTCCTGAATGAACAGTACCCTACAGAAGCTGTACTACCCCAGGCACAATCTGTGATGAAAGAAGATGATGAGCTCACCCTCACTAAGGAGCAGAACTAAGGAAAATGGAGTCAGGGAAAGCAGCAGGCTAAGAGGATATCCTGGCAGATATGATACAAATGTTAGGTGAGGTAGAGGAGAAATGGCTCAGGGGGTACTCATAGTGTGGAGAGTGAACATGTCATAGATGACTGGCGAATAAAGGTTCTAGTGCTGGTGTACAAGAACAGAGGGGACATTCACAACTGTGAGCACTTTGTAGGTATCAAACTTCTGTCACATTGCATGCATGTTCTGGAGACGGTGACTGACAAATGAGTACACAGAGTAATGGACAGTAAAATGGGAGATGAGCAGTTTTGATTAAGATCAGGATGCAGCACTACTGATCCAATCTTTAGTTTGAGATAGGAAGTTGAGAGGAAGCTAAAGATGAGGAAGAAATCCAACTGAGCATTTCTAGACTTGGAAAAAGCATATGACAAGGTCTCAAGTACGTTGATTTGGGCAGTCTTGCGATGGTTCAATGTCATAGAAGCATGGGTAGAATTAGTATAGGCTATGTGCAAGGATCCACTGACACAAGTATGAACAGAGTTTGGATTTACAAAGGGGTTCCCAGTGGGAATGGGAGTGCATCAGGGTTCAGCTCTGAGCCCACTGATGTGCATACTAGTGACAGACTACATTAGTAATCAGGTCGGTAGGGACATATCAACAAAGGTGCTATATCCAAATGATGTAGCATTACAGGCCAAATCAGACAAAGAACTTCAGCAAATGACAGGGGAATGGAATGCAAAACTTGAAAGCATATGAGATGAAACTGAGCACAGATAAGACAGCTGTAACGGCAGGAAATGGGAAAAATAAGAACAGGTTGAAAATTGAGGAAGATGGGAATATAGAAGAAGAGGTGAAGAGCTTCAAGTATCTTAGGGATGGGGGGGGGTGGTAGAAGAGAAGGAAGTCAGAATGGGAAGATCAAATCCAGAATCAGAGGTGCTGCAGTCAACTAGCACAATTTGACAGAAGAATACCCAAGAAGCTGAAAAGTAAGGTCTGCAAAACAGTGGTGCAACCAGTACAACTTTATGGTTTAGAGAACTGGACAGGGAAAGCAAAGCATTTGAGGAAGGTAGAGGTGATACAGATAGAGTGTCTGAGATAGATGACAGGATGAACAATGTGAGGAAGATGAAAAAAATGAGGACATCAGAGCAGAAGCACAAATATCTCCAATTGCAAAGAAAGTCAAAGAGATTACAGTAGTTCAGACACGTGCAGGAAAACTGAAGATAATCAGGTGAAGAAGATTTGGGATAGACAAGAAGGCAAGAGGAAACAAGGGTATCCAGCAAAGAGATGGATGGATTATATGAGAAGAGACCTGTTACAGTCAGGTATGACTGTCAAAGAAAATAGGACAGTGGAGCTGAAGTGAGAGAGATGGTGATGAGTGATGCAGCACTGCCAACCTTATATAGAAAATTGGAAAAAGGTGGGGTGATGTTGATGAACCTCCATAACTTGTTCACTGATAGAGAGTTGCACAAAAATGAAATGTACTATAGCATATAGAAAGTAGCACAGTAGGAGAACATCAGGTTCACTGTTTTGATTGTACTTGTCTGCAAAGGTTGGAGCATGCTCCATATATTCCCCATAATAAAAAGCCTATTCCATAATGAGCAAAGGCTAGTAGTTGTCATTTTTGAGTGAGAATAATGTAAGAGTGTAGAGATGCTTGCGAGACATCTTTCTTGTTTCAGCTAAGAATGCTTATAAGGTAGGCTAAGGTCAGTTCATGACCATGTGTTGACTGGAAAGATTACCATTTTATCTGCATTAACTCTAAAACCAAAGAGGTCAATGTAACCACTCGGAATCTGTGATTGCAGGAAGCTCTTCTAGAGGAACTGAAGAAAAAAAAACATGCAGTTATATGCAAACCTTAGAAGTTTAAACTGTTGCTCTCTTTTCTGCAATTGTCTATGCACTAAGGGCTAAATAGTTGAGAGAATTTTTGACTACATATGCATCTGTCCCTGTTACCCCTCTTGAGATGGATGAGAAAGGGTTAGATGGCAAGAGGTACACATCTGAGGATCTCGTGTGACCTAAGAGCTTTATATGTAAAATGCCATCTGATTTTTAAAACACACAGAAATGGTAATAATGGGGTCAACTGACAGCTAGGATACAGGAAACAGTGTAACAGGTCCACGGAAGGTACCTATTTGATAAGGACCAATGATGCTGACATTTAATCTAGCTGTTCAAATGTTCGTTTTCAGTTTTGCTTCAGGATTAATTAGGGAGATGGGATGGTAATGTTCAACACTGAAAAGACCTTTCAAGGCTTTGGGTAATACTGTGAGAAAAATAATGTGGAAGTGTGTGGCAAGTCTTATGGCCTGGCAGTGGCATGTCAAAGCAGGGTAGTGGTTTACCAAAAGAGAGAAAAAGAAGGCTGGCAGTGCAAGCAATGAGTCAAAAGATATATTTAAGCTTGGTGAGAGAGTAAGTCTACAGGAAGGCAGATATTTCATCACCCTTAGGTCCTGAAGAATATTAACTTGAGAGTCATAAAATGTAATATGACAATAACAAATGTTACTGTTAAATGTGTTGTGACATTTTGAGACTTTAGTGACATTTTGAGACTTTATTATCTAAGTAAGGAATATTTCTGCCACTCCCCTTTTCTTATGCAACAAGAAAAAAATGTATATTTTATTGTACAGATGCTTGCAGAAAAGCCCTGTCTGAACACATTGAAGGTCTTGCTTTTAATTTTATACCAAAGTACATTTTAGGAGTTTATTATTGTGTAAACCTTTTTTGTCTTGAAAACACACGAGAAAAGGGCCTCTGCCTAATTCAGTTAAAAGTTGTTTTTTTTAACCTTTAACCATTTTTTACATAACAAGGATTTTAATTTAGCACCGACTGAGTACAGATCCAATGTGAAACCCCTCCAACCAAGCAAACATCAACATTGTATGTAATGGGTCCAACTGACAAGACAGCAAAAATCCTTTATGTTATGCATTATGCCAGACCAATCGGCTGATCCACCAGGATTTAGGGTCCCTTTTAAGGGTTGCCATGAAAACATATGTGGTGACTCCCTTGCAATCTGAAAGGGGGCATGCACTAGAGTTCAAGTCAGTCACCTGTGAGAGAAGACCCATGGAAAACAATAATAATAATAATAATAATAATAATAATAGTTTCATAGGTTCATAGGAGGTTACCAGGCTAGAGGCCCTAGAGCCGTTGCAAGCCTAGCCATGTAAATTCCAAGTATCCCAATTTGTTCTTTTTTGGGTAGTTTGTAGAATGAACAGAGAGAAGCTGTGTTCAACACTGGCTACCCCTGTTCATGAGGGACATGGGTTCCACCCCATCCAGTCACCTAGTTTACATTTGAACAGGGTCAGATTAAGTATAATAATAATAATGATACCAATCAGTATTATACTAATAATATTAATAATAATAACAATCAATATAGCAACAGCCATTCAGTTTGGGGGTGGAAGTGAATAAAGTGAAGGCTGGATATTCTAGATGAAAGTACTTCCATAAGACCACAAGCTGACTTGTACAAATAGCATCCAAAACACATTTTTGGACTTGTGCATGCTGCTCAACTTCTGGAATTTAACAAATCATCACTGAATTTAATGTAATCTTGCAGTCCCCACTAATGATGAGAGAAGCATGCTTAGTGTTTATTAAGTCTAATGTCTCAAAAAGTGATTTAACCAAGACTAAAGATTCTAAGTTAGGCTCATATGTGCAACTAAAAATACAAAAGGCCATGTGGTGCATAACATTTTGCTAAAGCTCATTGGCAGTCTTTATTTTTCCTTCTCTCTCAGAATGATTAGTCTAATCCTACCTTACTAAAGGCTAATACACTTATTTCTGAGGAGTTTTCAGAGCTGAGAACCTTCTGAGTACCCCTAAGCCTATAAACAGTAACTCCAATCCTCAGCAATCTCTAAAGTACTCACCAAAAGCAACACCAAACACCACACATATGCCTGTACCAGGTGGAGGGCCAAGAGCAAAACCCAAGCAATCACATTACCCTGAACGCTCTTCATAGGGGACTCCATTGCATGATGCACAGATACCCCACTCACCAGACTGAACAAGGAGAAGATAACAGTTAGTTGCTCATATGGAACTAGGGTCTGCCAAGTTACGTACAAATGTAAGTTAAGGTACCAGTATGATGCTATCATAGTTATGTGGGCATTAATGACCTGACATGCATTTTCCTGGTGTATATGAAGAGAGACATTGCTGATCTCTGTAAGTATGAGTCTCAAGATAGGTATGTGCCTGGCATTGAGCAGCATTTTCACCAAGGATGGTGCCACAGTACAAACAAAGGATGATCAACTTCAATATTTGGCTTAGTTTCTGGTGTCTTTCTAGAGGGATTCAGCATTCATCAGTATGGGAGGGCATGGTTAGCAAACCACATTTCTTTGCAAAGGATGGTCTGCATCTGCTTCCCTTAAGCTTTTGAATATTGCCTAAAACTTTATCCACTCCCTTAGAGCCTTTTCTAGGCAATGCCAAATTGGCAAACCTAACAACACAGCAAATAAAACTCCAAAAAACTTAAAAGATGTTACTCCACAATGTTAGGAACATAAGCAAGAAATTCTACACTCTACAAGCTTTCCTCATTCTGTCGAATAAAGAAATCTGTGCTGCTATAGAGACATGGTTTATATCTGCAGAAAGTACTCCAGCAGTGCAAAACTTCACTGTCTTCCACATATTTGGACCATCAGCTACACAGAAAGGGACCAAGGTGTAGAAGTCTTAATCTATATTAGTAACAAGCACAACTGTATGTTGTTGAAACAGGACGATGCCCTGGAATTTATCCACATGTAAATCACTTTAGACAAAGTCCCATACCATATACTAGCAAGCTACAGGTCACCCTCTATGTCTCTAGAATCCCATAGCTTGTATATAGACCTACTGGAGACACTCACCATTAAACCAAATATTCTGTTCATGGGAGACTTTAACTAGCCATCTATAGACTGGGAAACATACACTGCCACATACTCACAGGCACGATTCCTGGACTTTATTAACACAAATACCATTCACTCATATTGTGTCCACACCCACCAAACCAGAGGTTTAAACATACTGGACCTGGTACTCACTAGTATGGGACAGCACTGCACCCCCAACACCCCCCACCCCACCCCAGTGTCATGTTCTCATTTATGAATTTGGACCACAAAGTTGTCTCCTTTGAAATAAAAGTCAACTCAGTAACAAACCCTGTAATAGTTACTGACTATTCCAAAGTGAATTACATCCCATTAAGTGATAGTCTGTCAAAATTCACTGGCCCTCCCAACCCCAAGTTCAAAGCAACCTATGTGGAATTGTTTACAAATAAATTGTACAACCATGTAAATGGCTTTATAGAGGCTGCTATACCAACTAGAAGTAAGCCCAAAGCAGACCCTAAAAAATAAACCACACTGGTAGAATCCTAACCTTAATAAGGTATATAACAAAATGAAAAATTTCATAGCTAAAATCAGGAAGCGTAACTCCTATAACGATAAGAGATAATTAAATTAAACTGAATAGGAAACTAAGAGGACAAATCAAGACCAACAAGACCAATTACAAGGTCAAGCTAGCCTCACCGGCTGAAAACAACCACAGTGCCTTCTACAACTATGTCCAAGACCTCAAAGGCACACACACCAGTGGAAAGGATAGGTACGTTTCCTTGCCGTCATTGCAATGTGTGCAGATACATAGATACGGATGACCATTTTGTACACCCAGATACAGGACAGATTTTTAACATCAGGTTTTATGCAGACTGTAGTAGTCAAATTGTTGTTTACTGTGTGTACTGTGTCATTTTCAAAAGTTTTTATGTCGGAAAGACCAACCGTTGCTTCAGGGATCCTATAAAGGAGCACGTACATGGCATTACCAAAAAAGATGAAAGGAAACATGTCATGCTAACAGGATGTGATCATTGGTTTAAGTTTTTAGTACTAGAAATGTATACATCAAGGTTGAGAGGGGGTGACATAAAAACAAGAACAAAGTGTGTTGAGATTAAATGGATGCATTTACTTAGGGCTAATGAAGGCAAGAGGTTAAATGAAGTCATCCCCATTAAGCCATTATTGAAGTCACATGATCTTAGACACTAAGCTATTTAAATGCATTGTTAGTTGATGTAGGAATGGATCTGATGAAGTACCCATGTAGGAATGGATCTGATGAAGTACCCATGTGTATGAAAGCGCTTATCCTATTTGTATTTTAATATATTTTTATTTATTTAAATAAATTTAACTTGCTCATTCTTATCTCTCTGCCTAGCCAGCTTTATTTTCTTTTCAGTATTTCTTGTGTTTTGCTGGTTGCTCTTCATATATATTTTATTGAACTCATTTCTTATGTAAGAGCATGGCAGAGAGTTTTTCAGATGGGGTAAACACTACCCAGGGAGCTAACCAAGAGAGTGTGCTTATGAACAGACTGGATCGTTTGTTAGGGGTGAGCAACAGTAACCCCTTGTTCTCAATGAATATAGATGCCTTGGAGTCAAATGTGACTGAAACATTGGAAACTGGGAACCATGAACAGTTTATACAGCTGTTTTGGATGACTGAGAACAACCTCTATCATTTAAAAAGGCTTCAGTGGCAGAGACTACACTTTGAAGCATGTTTGCACTTCAAAGTGATTCCTAGAGGGCTTTGAGTTTGTAAAAGGCCAACTTATGGTAACTCATTGCCAGATCTGTTAAAAGAATGGCAAAATTATAATCTTGAGGTTAGTGCTGGCTATATACACCTACTACTGAAGTATTTCACCCCAGTAGAGACTAACCTACGTAAGGAGGTCATGGAAAACATAGCAGAACTGAACTCATGATCAGAGTTTGTCCCTTTTATGCACAAACTCGATGAGCTGTTGGAAGACCTGATGCAATATGACAAACGGCTGCAGGAGGTCAAGAAGAAGAAATTAGTGAGAGACATGAGAGATTTCAATACCGGCCACATTTTCACATGGTTGGATGACAGATGTATGCTCCGCGAATCAGAACGGACGAGGAACCAAGGAGATACATTATCGACCAATGACAGAAGAGTATGGGGAAATGGAGGAAGTGCTACCATTACCACAGATGTAGTGCACAAATTGAATCCAGGAAATATTCCATTGTCTGGAAATAATGAAGAATGGGCTGAAGAGCTGCAACGTGAAGTGCTAGTGACTCCTACCCTTTCCAAACACCCACATAACTCACTTAGTGGCTTTCCGGCACTGTTGTGCCAAAGCGTAAGTGTAGACAATGGAACTACACTTGTTTTGAGTGCTATGGTGAATGCTGTATACAATAATCAGGTGAGTGGAGCTGTAGAAGATGAAAATGGCATTTTATTAAGGAAACAACCTTTTTTATTGCTGCAGGCACCCGAGCTTCTCAACATGAAGCAGAGAGAGAGGTCCCAGAGCAGGGACAAGAACTTCAAGAAGAGGCAACGTGCAGGAAACAACAGAGACAGGACAAACAGTTTGGAACAAGGTGAGAAAGACTTGATATTTAACCTTTCCTCGGTAACTTTGTCTCATGAGCAAAGAAATGTGTTGAACTGGGGACTTAACTTCATTACAACTGGTAACTCTACCTCGAAAGATGTTTTGATTGACTTGAAGTTATTTGTAAGGAGCATTTCTTTGAAATGGCAGTTTGGAAATGGAGAGGGTTTTGATGTTTGTGTGTTTATGAAACCCACTGTTTATATACCTTTGAGCACACCTCTGGTTGAAGCTTTTTTTTAATTATGCACTGATGACATTTATGCTTACTTTTCCAATCCTCTTGGTAGAAATAGAAAAGATAAGAGTAACCGTAATAACTTAAGTCAGGAAGAGTTTTCCTCCCTGCTTGACTTGATGAAATGCAAACACATCTGATTCCGCCCAGCTGACAAAGGGGGCGGTGTAGTTGTCATGGATGTTTCAGAATATTTAAATGCTATGTTTTTGATGCTGAGCAATGAATTCACTTATACTAAGCTGAATAGTAGAGATATCACGAGGCTAACAGGTAAAATACATTAGAGTATTGAAGGCCTACTCATGGATGGCATGATAGATAGAAGCCTATATGAATATTTTCCAGCTGAGAATGTGGTAATACCTAGAATTTATGGACATCCTAAAGTACATAAGGATAAGTTGCACCCCCCCAAAGCGGCCAATAGTATCTGGTAGGGGCTGGGCCACTGAGCCCTTGTCCATTTTTGTAGAGAGACAACTTCATCCAGTGGTTATAGGAGTAGGGAACATCCTTAAAGATACTAGGGACTTTCTGAGTAAATTGTGTAGCTGGTCTGCTACAGAGTATAGGGAAGAGGCCCACTTGGTTATGCTAGATGTGGCCTCATTGTTTACCTGCATTCCAAATGATGCAGGCATTGATTATATTCATATAAATTTAGATAGAAACCCTGGTTTCAGCAGTACTCTGTTGGAACTTATACTGGAGCACAATGTGTTCATTTTTGAGGATGAACATTATCTGCAGCAAACAGGGGTGGCTATGGGCATGGTATGTGCCAATAGCTATGCCAACATGGTCCTAGCCAAATGGGAGATGCAGAATGTTTTCTCTGATAACAACAGATTCAGAAGTTCTGTACTTTACTATGGCCATTATGTGGATGACCTGTTCCTTGTTTGGGGGGATACAGTAGAGAGTCTTGACCAGTTTGTGCTCTATTTGAAGAGTACTACCAGTTTTCTCAAGTTTACTTACGAATGGTCTACAGAGTTTATCCCTTTTTTAGATGTAATGGTGTCTAAGACTGTAGGAGGTATATATACCAGACAGTATGTTAAGCCTTGTAGACTAATAACACAGTACCTTCACACAGTATGTATCCTAAACATGTCAAGCAAAATGTTTTTAAAGGACAGTTTTTTAGAACAGCAAGATTAAGTACTAGAGACAGTGATATGTATGACTCTTTTGATTCACTTGCCTCTAACCTGATGAATAGAGGGTACAGTTGTACAGAGATAGCAACTGCACAGAATTATGTAGTTATTTTGAGGGGCACACGCACAAAACTGTATTTCAATGATCAAAGGGAGGACTCCGTTCCTTCCACCATGAGCCCCACACGTATGAGCCTCACATACTCTAGAGATTCAGGATCCATTTGTGAGATTATCAAAAAACACTGGAAAATTTTGGCTTCAGATGATAGATGCAAGGGGTTGTTAGGAGATACACCCTCTTTTTGTTTTAAGAATCGTCCATCAATAAAGAAAATGTTATGTTATAAGCCCTTGTCAGGTAGCCAAGAGTGTGCAATTAGTCAAAGGATAGGTATGTTTCCTTGCCGTCATTGCAATGCGTGCAGATATATAGATACAGATGATCATTTTGTACACCCAGATACAGGACAGATTTTTAACATCAGGTTTTATGCAGACTGTAGTAGTCAAAATGTTGTTTACTGTGCATCCGGTGTCATTTGTAAAAGTTTTTATGTCGGAAAGACCAACCGTTGCATGAGGGATCGTATAAGGGAGCATGCATACGGCATTACCAAAAAAGATGAAAGAAATGCCCTATCTAAACATGTCATGCTAATAGGGTGTGAACATTGTTTAAGTTTTTAGTACTGGCTGACAAATTCAGCTCAGACTTCACCTCCCACCTCCCCCTATCAAATACCTACTAGCATAACCCCACAACTATTAATAGGGAGCAAATCCTAGTGGCACTCTTTAAGGCCAAAAATACAGCCTCAATAAGCCTTGACAATATCCCAGGATGCCTCCTTAATTGCTCAAAACATGACCTATCAGTACCACTTGAGACACTTCTCAACTATAGCCTCAAAACAGGCTTTGTAACATAAGAATGGAGGACTGCAATGGTTATTCTACTTTGCAAGGATGGACCATCAAACAGCCCCAGAAACAGGAGCTTTATCAGTCTGACTAGTCTAAAATGCAAAACCATGGAACAAATTATCATGGTAATGATCTACAAAAACATAGGCATCCTTCAGACACTGGACCAACCCAGTTTGGCTTTGTCAAGGGGAGGTCATGCCTACTAAACATGTCAGAGTTCTTTGAGTATGTCATCAAGGTAATGGATGAGGGGGAAAACATTGCATAGCACCAACCTGGAACTGGCTAAGGAGATTAATTCAATACCCCACTCAGGTATTGTTGACAAACTGACTGAACTGGGCATAAACTCCTACATAACTTTCTGGATTGCCAGCTGGCTGACAGACATGACCCATGAAATCAGGATTGGTGATATCACCTCCACTATGAGACTTCTTACCAGCATAGTGCCTCAAGGCACTGTGCTGGGACCACTCTTATTTAGCATCTACTTAGGTAAAGGCTAATGTCAAGGGCCTTTGGCTGACCAAGATCACCAATGACTGCAAAGTGGGAGTTATCATATATTCACTCCATGACATAGAAATGACTGATGTCAAAGACACATACTAAATCTCAATGCCAAGAAATGGACTATAGTGTCTTTGGGAAAACTTTCACCCAGGCTGATTACTCCATCAATAAGACACCCCTAAGAGTTGATCCAGTAGGCAGAAATCTGGGAGCATATGTAGACAGTAATTAGGCCATTGACCGCCATGTAGCCAAGGTAGTAAGAAAATCATTCCATATTGCCCAAATTATAAGTAAGGGCATGCCTTCCTGGTTCAAGGAGCAGGTGTCCTTTTTCAGCAAAGGCCTGGAGAGAAAATCTCTGTACAGAAAAACTTTAAATACAGAAAAAACTCTAAATGCAAAAAAAGATTTTAAATACAGACCAAACTCTAAATACAGAAATAACTCCAAATACATAGAAAATTCTAAATACAGAATAAATTCTAAAACTTGAAAAGGAATCCTGAGTAAAATATTAACAAAGTGCTGCAGAGGTTTATTTATCAAGACCAGTAGTGAATGCAATAACTGATACTATGGTTGTCAGAGATGATGACAAATGTTAGGACTATGGGTTAAACTTCTAATGCACAGAAATTTAGCCCACACTAAAGGGCAAATGCTGTAGGTGTAAGATAGAAATAGATAAGGGGGTACAGTAATAAAACAGATAAAGATACTGAAAGTAAGAAATTACATGAAATATTGTGATTTGCTAGTCCAGTGCATCTAACATTTGTTCTTGGGAAATCAGTCCAAACCCAAGATGCTCAGTATCCTGCAGCCATACACAGCTCCCCAGTTATTCACATCTAAGCCTTATGCTTACACTGAACTGTGTCTGTGGGACATAACTTGCAGCTAACAGCTGAGGTGATGCAACTGTTATTTAGTTAGATTATTTTAAGAATTTACTTGTCTGTCATAAAAAAAACATCAGGAAATGACTTGAGTGCAGATTCCTTTACTAAAAACAAAGTACCTGAAGTAGATGGCAGAACTTCACTAAGATCATTTGGTTTAATGGAGGTGTCCGTTACTTTGGCTGTATATTCCTTAAAGTGAACATGATTCTAGTGCAGTGAGACTGAAAAGAAGTGTTGTAGCATGGACTTCCCGGGTAGATTAGAAGCAATATTGATCTTTCTTGGAATAGTACCTACTTCAGATAAACTACTTGTGTTGGTGGTTGTCACATACCTCAGAAAATCAATGAATTTCAGTGATGCCATACCCACATCTGCTCTCATTTCCCTTAGCTGTACTTCAGCAGTTGTGCATTGCCACTGGTGCTTTGCTATCTATCAGTATTAACAGCAAATATCACTGCAAAAATTACATGACTGAGTCAAGAGAGTCAGAACTGGACAAGAAGTTGTTTTCCACTTGACTTGTAGCGTTGCACAAAATTTAAGCTGGGCTGATATAACATTTCTCTAATAAATATGTCTAAATTCAGAAAACCAATTTTCTTTTAGATTTTGCCAATGTAGAAAATTCCTGGAATCACCACTAATTACACCTACCCATATGAAGGAATTCACCCTCTTCAGCACTGTCTAAAACATCAGCTTGTCCTTGCAGTTCAGAAGCTTGAAAAAGCTTGAAAAAATAACAGCTATACTAGGTAGGTTGGGGCATGGAGGTGTCCTATGGGCTCTCTCAATCACTATCAAGGAAGAATGATTCAGTGAATATTATAAACAGTTTTCCTAAGATCATCAGATTGCTGCTTTCCTGGTCCTCCTTGAGGTTAATGAGTCTCACACTGTTTCTCTACTTCTCATCTACTTATTAAATCTTAATGGTAGCATTTTGGCCAACAGCCACTGCTTGGGTATCTTGTAATTGATTCACATGAAGAGACATTGCCACTCTGCAGAATAGGATGTCTTTGTAGTCCATGAGTTAATGTCTTCCTAGTTTTTTCTGTAATTTAATTTTAGAAGCATTTGCTAACATCTGGGATAACAGTTGAATGACACCATTTATTTTTTCTTCCAGAATTGAAGTAGTTGACAGTTGGTAGTGAAATATTCAAGGTGATCAGATTCCAGCCTTCATGCACCTGAGTAGCACTTATTTCATGAATTAGAATGGTACAATTTCACTGGCCTGTTGTGAAAGACGTACCAAATTTCAGTTAACAAAGTTATAGCACCTCAATATATGTCACAGAAAAGTGTCTCACAGATAAGAAAAGTATAAAACAAATCCCATGTGGCATGAAGTAAAAGGATTAAGCAGCTTTCGTGTTGGTGGCAAGCATATTTTCCTCTGTTTTGTTGCAAACCATGTCATAATATTACTTATTTTTACACATGCTTTAACTATTTATATTTATTTATTTATCCTGTCAGCTAGGACAGTCCCGCTAGGTTAGCAGTCTGTTTTCAGGGAAGACCCGAGGCAGTATTTATGCCATTAGGGGAAATTTGCCCAGGGCGATGTGAAACTTTCCCTATGAATTTTGAGAGGTGTCATGAGATCTTTTATGCCCACTTAAGTACCACCAACTCAAGCAGA
Source organism: Protopterus annectens (assembly GCF_019279795.1). NCBI lineage: Eukaryota > Metazoa > Chordata > Ceratodontiformes > Protopteridae > Protopterus > Protopterus annectens. The sequence goes on from NC_056737.1 coordinate 131,110,035, forward strand.
TTGGGCATTATTTTAACATCTGATCAAAAGTGCAGCACCCCCTCTGCCCCTTTCCTGCACTGCATAAGGAGCCCATCTTCCTGGAACAAGGATAGAACCCAGAGTCTTCTGCATCGAAGGTTGAGTGTGCTACCTTTTGCAGCACTGACACTATCCAGCATGTGAATGAAATATTTTACATGCTTCTCTGCATGAAACAGACTCAAATTCATGAATAAAATCAATTAGATAAGTTGCTACTTTTAAATTGAAAAAAGCAGAAACTAAACAAACATATGAATCATTGACTATAAATATGCAAATTAATTCCTTCATGATTGTGTAAAAGTCTGAATTAAAAAAGATGCAACCAGTGTTTTGATTGGATGTGTAATCACTTTACTTTAAAGCAATTCCCTCCAGAATATCAGGCTGTTGTTGAGATAAAATCTGAAATAAAGGATTATATGCTAAAATCTGAAATAAAGGATTATATGCCTAATTGTTGTAAATACATTACAGGTCACTTTGAAGAAATGGAATTAGTTTATGGCTAAAAAGTTAGTAAGGCAGCTTCTTTCTATGTCTGGCACCCCCATATTTCTAAACCCTCTATTTGTGAAGATGTTACACTCTGCATTAGTATAAAGCTTACAATTAACACTTTTGCCATTAATACATAACACAGTCAGTGATTCATTTTGTCCCAATGTTGCAGTACTTTTGCCTTTTCTGATTCAACACAATTTACTGCATGCACATTTATGATATTTAATGCAGCACTATGTGAACTTCTATTAGAATTAAGAACAAGTGAAATGTGGAAAACGTTTTTTTCTTTTCGTTGTTTTTCATTTACTTTAATTTGCACATAAAAAAATGACTTGGCATACCATAGCTAATTCATTCTATTTAAATCTGAATTGTGACTCTTACTTGTAACCATATTTGGTCAATATGACATCCGGTCAATTGAAACTGTTATTATTTTCAACTGTGCCATCATTGCACTCGTCTTTGTTATACCCTTTCACGACCATGCAGATTTTATATTATTTCATGGTTGACATGTTAAGAGTAAAGTAAACTGTTGTTTAAATCTTTCATTCCTTATGATGCAGTTATTATTGTAGCTGGAACAATGATCTTAATCACACTTGTAGAGAGGTGTTGAAAAATGGTTTCTGAGATGGTGGGATTAAGCAGCTCACAAGGGTTTAGATTCATATTTATCCTGTTATGTAGGTGTTAAAAAAGGGTGGCAAGAGAAATGGCAAACATCATATGTAAAATTTCAATGATCAATTCTGTCAAAGTATTTGTGAATTATTTTATCAAGGATATGATATAATCATGAGGAAAATAACCTTTCAGGAATTGACTTGAATTTCCCCTTCTACCAAGTCCAATTTGCTCACAAAATTAATGAAAATAGTATTTTTATACAAATATTTACAGCTTATTAAACAACCAACCAGGGATGATAACTTATTGGATGTTGTTTGGATAATTCAGGTTTAAGCTGTTTATGCTGTAACATCAGAGCTCCAGTTGTATTCAGTGTGAAATTGTGAGTAACAATAAGAAATGTGTTAGACCAAGATTTCGAGAACTGACTTTGAGTCCATAAATAAGGACCTTAGCTCATGGCAGTGGGAGAAGCAACTGGAAGGAAATTCAGTTGAAGAAAAGTGGGACAATTGTTATGGGAAATTAAACACTTTAATAAACAGGTGTGTACCTGCTGGTGTGGCCAGTTATCACAAGAAATGTTTCCTTCCCTGGTGGACAAAAATGTTATCACAGCTGAAAAATAAAACAAAGATCATCTGGAAGAGATAGAAATATACTTTATGTGCCTCTATCAAATATGCATATCAGGTAGAGATAATATTTAAACAATACTTGAAGAGTTTATCTCTGAAAATTAGAACTGTTAGCTGAGAATGCTAAGATAAATAAAAAAGCCCAATTCAAGCACCTAAGATGCATTAGGAATGAAAATACCCCCACTCAACATTTATGTAGAGTATAGGTACTCAGCTATTACAGACCCAGTAGAATTAGCAGATTTATTTAATGAGAAATGCTAATTTTTGAATGAGCTGAGGATAGATAGTGGGGGGAATTCAATAAAGCCTACATGGATTGATTTTCCATGTAGGCATAGTGGCACGGAGCTTACACTGAAGTAACAGCCGTGCAATCCAGTAAACTGAGCTGAGGAGCATGCACAAGCATGCAAACACAGAAGTGTCTCAGGTATGCAAATCACCTCATAAGCAGGTGAATTGCATGCAAATGAGAGTGTAAAGTGATCCAGCAAGCAGATAGGCAGTCCTGCAGACTCCATGTCGGTGTTTGAAGTGTACACATAACATTTCCATGTACAAGAAATTAAAAAGTGAACAGGGGCTGTAAAAGCCCAGTTAGAAGGTCAGAAATAGTATAGGAGACACAGATATGTGCAAAACTATGCCCTGTGTGTCCAAAAAGTAATGGAAAATTATGTAAAATCATTTATTTTTTTAATACCCATATTATGTTTGTACAGCATGCAGCAATGCGTAAACATGCTTTTATGCAAAAAAAAAAAAATATTTAAATGTGTGAAAATGAAAAATAATAAATATGTGACAATAATGCATTATAGATCCTAGCATGGAGTATGCACAATGGTAGATATCTGTGGTTGCTAGGAAGGCAGGCCTTGGAATAGTGAAGTATCCATGATGTATGCACGGAACTGTACGCAAATGAGCTGGGGTTACTGAATAGGAAAAATGAGTTACCGTGCCTGCAGATAAAATCTGTGCAGCCCCAGAACTGTATTGGTGTCTGCAGGAGAGGTAGTTGACATCAAAAGGGGGTGTGTCACTATATGTTTAAGCACATTGGGCCCATTTGCCTGGTGCGCCACTCAGTGAAGCAGGGGGGGTCTGTCCAGTGCTGCTAAGCTTTGCTTAGCTTTGGAGCATGTGTTTTAGCTTGTTTGAGTGTGTCTGTGTGGTGCTCCACTATGCTGAGTGTGCCCATCCATGGGGGTGTGTCTACTGATTGCTGAGCATTGTTTATACCAGTGGTGTGGGTTTGTGTGCCATCTTGCTGTGCTTAGCAGGGAAGGCAGTTAAAAAAAAAAAAAAAAAAAAAAAAGGAAATTGCCTGTGAAAGCCAATCATGCATAAATAACTGATAACCCCTCTTACACTTGCACTGGCCCATTCAAACCCCTCGATGTACCTGGTAAGTGGAATGCATCATAGATAGCCAATCACACAGGCTGCATCTGCAGCAGAGCACTATAAGATATGCATACACCCTACAATCTGCTTTTGCCAGCATAGTCTGCACCATTTTAGTACAGAATTGAAAATTTTAACTGACAGAATGCTAGGAGCTGCTGCTGCTCTTCTATAGCTGTATGTGTTAGATGCTGAAGTCAGTGGTGATGCTGCTGCTGACAATAGGCCTAGACTGAGAAGGAGAAGAGTGTTCAGGCCCAGGATAACCTTCCAGGAACTACATGAGCTGAAGATTGTAGAGCACTACAGGGTGGACAGAGACACACTGCAAGAAGGCACCAAGCTCTGCTGCCCTCAACTCAGACCCAGAGCCAATAGAGGGGAACCCATCCCAGTGGAAACAAAGGTATGTGTAGCCCTTAGAATACTAACTACAGGTACTTTTCAAAGACTAACTGGGGACATGATGAGGGTCTCATAGGCATCAGCATCCAGGGTACTCTACGAGTTTTTGGATGTCATGCAACACATGCTAGTGAGCACATTTATTTACCCTGCACCACTGAGGAGAGGGCCAGCAGTATGCATGTCATCTCCCAGCAGCACACTACCCAGAGGTACTTGGTGCCTTAGAATGGACTCATGTCCATATCAAAGCACCACCTGATGAGGAGAGTAGAGTCTACATCAACCACAAGGGGTGTCACTCCAACTGCCCTGTCATGTGCAGTTCCCAGGACATTTTCATGAATGTATGTGCTGGCAGCCCTGCCAGTTATCATGACTGTCATATCTAGTACACATCACAGCTGTACCAGGTGTTTGCTAGGGGGGACGTTCCATATGACCATCTACTAGGGGCTGCTGGCTATGCATTGAAACCATGAATGATGACACCCATCAGAAATGCACACAGACCTACTGAAGAATGCCATAATGAGGCACACACACACAAACTAGTAACATCATAGAACATGCATTTGGGCTGCTCATGTTACGGTTCCAGTGCCTCAATATATCTGGTGGAGCCCTGCAGTACTGTCCAGCCACATGTGCACAGATGTTCACAGTGTGTGCCATGTGACACAATATTATCCTGCAGAAACAGCTGTGGCAATATCATCAAAGGGAAGGGACGCACAGCCCCCCACCAGTACCAAGGTTCCCACAGCCACACCTACAGGGGGACATGGAGGAGGAACCCCCTGAGGCTGTCCCTGTAGGCAGACATAGGTGTGCTCAGTATGCCCTGGACTTGGTAAAGGGACAACACATAGCACATGCACTGACAACCTAGGGTCCTAGGGACTGACACCTTACTCCGACTCACATACATAGTAAAAAGGATGCCAGCCACACCACACAACCTGTACCTTATCATGCATTGGCTGTGTACTGCATGCATCAGACAGAGTCAGGACTGAAGCACAGGTATCTCACCTGCTGCTTGCACAAAGCAAGTCCCTCTCCTTTACAACAAATATATGGGTACTAGACTATGGTAGCATATGTATGGACCTGCTGCATTTATGCAAGGGAATAGATTGGACAACAGGTGGGCTACTTGCAGAGAACTAAGAGCTATGTTGGACAACATGTACTGTGTTCAGTAGTGACTGCTCCATAATATACATTTGGCCACAAGGCAGCAAAACTCACTGTAGTATGTAAGGGAATTGCCAAACATTGAGGTCATAGGAAAGAAGCACAACTCTCAATGCTACAGTTCCCTACCCCCAACACATCAGTGTTCTCATACAACTGCAGTAACAGTATGTTTACAAGGATATATCAGCAGACAACACAATCACAGGGCTGTCCCAAGCAACCTGGCTACATGCCCTATTTTCCACAATATGCATTTGGCATGGGGCCAAAGTGTCTATTTCTGTCTGCTGTTAATAATATGAGGAATTAAACCTCACTTTCTTGTGGATGGTGTGTCTCAGTGGGCTAAGTACATTAGCATAGTTGATAGTACTCATGGTTTGAGGCTAGCTGCACCTACAACATTTGCATATGAGATATTCTTATGATGTGAGTCCCAGACATTGTCAATATATCACAATCTGTTACCGCAAGAAAGCTGGACAAAGTCAGAGACAATGGAGGGACAGAGAATCAAACCTACATACATTATACATGCTCTGAGTAATCTAGAAGGTGGTTAGTATAACAGCAGATTGCAACAAGTCAGAGTAGCAGCAGGATGTAAAGGCCATCACTTAACTGTGTCAGTACGGAGAACAAATCAGTGAGCTTCATTAAGTAGTACATTACCAGAAAAACACAACTGTATGAGGAGCAGAGCAGACATATAGGGAGGAATGCTGGACATCCTGCAAAACATGTACAGCCAGAGGTGTGAAGACATTCACCCTGTGTGTGGTGTTACATCACGTTCCCCAGTCACAGCATACATACAACAACATAGTGCAGGAAATCTGGGCAAAGCCATGAACAGTAGTGGCACAAAAGCCCAAATATAAGGAGAAGGATTAGCTAGTGGCCAGACAAATGTAGAAAGTTCAGAGAATAACAGGTCATGCAGTAACATGGGTTTCCTGGTGTGTATGGAGTCAGTAATTCAAATGTCTGTTATCATTTCCTAACATCAATCTATAATGATTAGGCACTTGATGTACCAGAAAATCACAATGCTATGTAAAATGTGCCACACATATGATGCAAAACTCTCCACAGTCTATTACAATCTGTACAGTCGTTAGTTATGAGTCATGAATTATGTTCAGCACACAGCCAGGGAATCCCTTAGACAAAAATATCAGGGAGGTGCTGGATTGCTAAATCAGGTACAAAAGCCAGTTAGCTGCAGCACACAAAATCCCAGACTGGAGAACAGGTAGGTCTGGCCTAGAGTCACCTTGTAAGTACTGAAAGTCACACTGGGCATGCTCCTATACTTAGCTAACTTGAGCCCATGTCTGATGCCTCATCTGCCAAATGAACTTGATGTGTGAAAGTATGTCTGTGCATACAGACAGCTATGTATATGTATCTGTCTCTCTCTATACTCCTCACACATGATTACCCATATATATATATATATATATATATATATATATATATATATATATATATATATATATATATATATATATATATATATATATATATATATATGTATGTATATATATATATATATAGAGAGAGAGAAAGCTACATAAATGTGTAGAGTGATGTAGACCCTTCACATATATCTATATAACACTGTTACATGACGCACACACAGCTACACCTAAGTTGACATCCCTGTTTATATATATATATATATATATATATTTATTTATTTTTATTTTACATTTGTTGACCGGGCTAGTCTAGCTGGATACATGTCCATTTTCAGTAGAGGTCTGGGGAGAAAAGCTGCAAGAAATCATACATAGTTAAAACAGAAGTTATTACAGATATTATAAAACAGCAAGTATTACAAAAGCTAATTATAATAAAAAATATATATATATTTATATATATATATATATATATATATACACACCTATGTATCTGTATATATATATATATATATATATATATATATATATATATATATATATATATATATGTATATAGATACACACACACACACACACACACACACACACACACACACACACACACACATGTATAGTGTGTGGGGATGCATGAATGGCCATACCTACATGCAGAATAGTGGGGTTATCTGCACTTACACACATAACAGTTGTCTGATGGTAAACAGTCAAGGCCTCATTGTGATGTAATCCACCCAACCACAGAACCCTGTGCCTGTGGAATGTCCCCTATAGACAAATAATGGTGAGCAGGTGTTATAATGTGCAGTGGCTTCAATGCAGGACTTGCACAGGCCATATTGTCACTGGCCAATTGTCCATCTAGCAATCTAAAACTGGCCAGAAATGGCAATATTGGTAACTGTACACACATAGCAGGGGTATTAACAGGTACCCCACTGCTAGAACACTAGATATAATAGCATAAACTAGGCTCACTCTGCAGGCAACATAGGCTGTGTAAGACAAGGCCACTTTGCATAGCCCAGAAGTACTGTGACATTGCATTTAACCAGTGGCAGATGCAATTAGTACTGAGCTGTAGTGTGTAATAGTAGGTAGGTAGAGGTTCTAATCACACATCAGCCACATTGTGTGTATGTGTGTGTGTGTGTGTGTGTGTATGTGTGTGTGTGTCTGTGTGTGTGTGTGTGTGTGTGTGTGTGTGTGTGTGTGTGTGTGTGTGTGTGTGTGTGTGTGTGTGTGTGTGTGTGTGTGTGTGTGTGTATGTGCGTCTGCTTGTGTGTGTGTGTGTGTGTGTGTGTGTGTGTGTGTGTGTGTGTGTGTGTGTGTGTGTGTGTGTGTGTGTGTGTGTGTGTGTGTGTGTGTGTGTGTGTGTGTGTGTGTGTGTGTGTTTGTGTGTGTGCAGATGTTTCCCTTACAGCATTTCAGACATGCCCATCTAGCCTATGTCTGTGCAATGGCCAATCATTTTATGGCTCTGTGACTAGCATCCTTCTCAACACTGGCCTCCCTGTCAACACCTGCTGATGTCATCAATCCTTAACAGCACTGCCTAACAGTCTCAAAACACATTAGCTCTGTGCCACATGCAATAAGTACTTAATGTAATAGTGTATACTAATAGATAGGTAGTGTTTTAATTTCCATAAGAGCAACTACATAGTGCTCTAGTGTATACTAATAGACAGGTAGGGTTTCTAATCTCAATAATATAGCCCCCTGCAGCAGTGTGCCTGTCTTGCCTATCTCTGTGCAATGGTTATACATTTAAGTCCTTGTGACTATTTGCCAGCCTCCCCATTGGACTGTTTTACAAGGCCTACTGATGTTATCCACTTTAAAGGCACTGGCTGACAATCTCAAAACAGATAAGCTCCGTGGTGCATGCGACAAGTACTTTGTGCTCCAGTGTATACTACTAGACAGGTAGGGGCTCTAATATCAAAGGCAACTCTGTGTGTGTGTGAGTGCACAAATATATTCCCATGGAGCAGTACACATATGGCTATATGGTTGTGCAACTGTTATGCATTTTACTGCCCTGTGACTAGCTGCTGGCCCTAAACAGCCCACATCTACCTAGGCATAAATGCTATCTGTCACCACCTACATTTGTAGGTAAAGAACACCCAGGTGACACATATCAAGGGTAGCAGGCCTTGTCACAGTGTATGCATGCTAGATTACGCTGACTGCCCCTATTGTCCCAGACACACTCTTCTACACATATGCACCTAGGTAACCATGCATGTATATAGCCATACCTTGCTGATGTCATATTTCTGCTGTGCTGCCATGCCATCCTTTGGCACTGTATTGCCACCAAGTCTCCATAGCTTAGCCACTCAGACCCCTGCAATAGAAACATACACAGTTCTGTGAGACACCTGTCATTCTGTAATACTACCTCCAATCTAACATCATGCAACAAAGTTACACAAACTTTGATGTGTACTGATGACACATGCCAGCATACAGCACCTGTCATGGCATAAAACTACCACACTACAAAACTACATGTAATGTTATATAGCCACCCTGTGCGTCAGATATATATTTAAATGCCCCTGCATCAATGGTATGGATGGCAGGGATGTGGCACAGGTATCATCATATGCACATGGTGCGGTGTGGGGATGCTAGAGGCCTAGGCTGTGTTAAACAGTTGACAGCATGTGTGTGAGGCAGGAAAGGGTGCTGCTTAGCTGGGCCATGTTGAGGTGCATGTGTGTCTGTTGGTAACCTGCTTGTGACAGTGATGTTTGAGTGCGTGCGTGTACACAGTCAAGCCAAGTGCTAGCCCTACACATATGTATGTTGAACAGCTGTGGACCATACATGGCAGAATGGACAGTTCACCTTCTCCAGCCATGAACACAGGAACTCGCTCTACCAGGAGTAGCACTGGCACCACCATGCCCAGGATCAGATGCGGTGCTAGTAGCTGACATTGACTAGTGTCTGCTGGGCCTATATCCCCCACATGACCTCCTAGGACCACATGGCCATGGCCTGCCACATCATGGAGTGGACAACACACTCCCTTGTGTAGTGCTGGAGGTACTGCCACTACAGGAGCATGAGTGTGCATGGCCATGTGGACCCTCAGCAGATGGTGTTGCTGACCTACATCCATGTGTTATATGACATACTCTCAACAGATGTTCCAGCACAGACAATGTGTGGTCAGGGACTGACAATGTCCCACCCCACCATCTGTCCACTACATCAGTGAAATGATCCATGGTATCACCAATGTGGTGGAGGGAGTCACAGATGTCAGACTGTGCTGCATCTATGATCTTGAGCATCCATGTGGTGTTGTGTTCAGAACATGCCTGTGTCTCCATGATGGACCAAAACATGCATTGAGTTACCCATGATGTGACACCTGTGACAAGTGGTGGATGGGAAGCAGTCCTCCTTCGAGCACCCCTGTCAATCTGCCTGTGTGGTACCTCACCAGCTGTCTGGCTATGACTAGTGTCTACACTCACTTATGCCACAGTTGCCACACTCTCCTGTTTGATGTTGCCACACTCTGTCCAATATGTGTGGCTTCAGGGGACTGGGTATGTGTGGGCATACTGTGTGCAAGTATAATGGGAAGGAAGTGTATGTCAACTCATGGGACAGATTAAGTCCCCAAAAACCCCACCTGTGCCTCACTACAGCCACCATCGTCATCAGAGTCCAATGAGACAATGACATCAGGTTGTGTGTGGAACGCACTGCAACCCCCATGTTCACCTGTGAGGAGGAAGACAAAATAAGTACATTACTACCTGCACTATTATGTATGGTAATCCACACACATGCACATATAGGTGAAGAGCCACAACTGCATTACACATACCACATTTTATTTCTGATCACATGCACAAACACAAGCAGACTACGACATACATAGACAAGACAGGCCCTTTATAACATGCACTGTAGCTATGTCCGGTTAATGTTACCAGTACTATGCACTTGTGAGATAAGCAATATGTCAGTATATGTGATAGACCTACACCTAAAACACAGTACATCCATTTTGAGCATACTATGCTAGTTCTAGTATCACTGCCTCAGGTATGTACCATCTCCATATTGTGTGTGAACAGGCATCTGTGAGTGATAGCCTCCTGTATAGCAGACTGCATAGACCTCAAAAATAAGTACAAATGTGTTACTGCTCCTGCAAATGTACAACTGCAATTACCCATTCAATATACTTCAGTTAACCCCCCCAAAAAAAAAAATTGAACATACAAGTATTGTACTCTAGCTAAGCATAATAGTTGTGCCTAGGGCAAATTGGCAGCTGTTAACATTCTTAGGTTATATATGATCCATAAAACAACAGTATCACACTTACCAGGTACAGAACCTTGGACTCCAGCCACACCTGATGTACCTATGGAAATGTGAGGGAGAGGTATTGTCAGCAAAATCAAATGTGACATTGTTACAGGGTAATATGTCTGTATATCAACAAGTACAGGAGCTAATGTGATACTGCCTACATTGCTGACATTCTGAGTATGTGTGGACAACTGCGCATTAAAACCAACCCCCCCATGAAGATAAAACTAACAGCTGTGTAATGGTATGCAGAGGCTGCCAGAATGATTGATACAGTATTATACTGATGAACACAGTAAGCTTACCTTGATGCTCCTCTGATGTGGATGCTGTGGCACCCACCTCCATGATGTATGTGCTGATGGATGCTTGGGAGCTGGTGGTTGATCCCAGGTTTGCCAGGAATTCCCCTGTGGCTGAGAGTGGTTGTTCTGCTATAGGAACTCCACTGGTGGCAGCACGGTCCCTGGCCAGAGTGGGAGCCCTTTGCATTGCAGCATTGACCATATCTGTTGCCTGGTGTTGGACCTGCTCGTAGGTTCTGTCCTGTAGCTCTACTTAGTTGACTGCTGTAATGAGGTCAGCCCACAGTGTTGCACATTGTTCAAGATGGTGGTGAGTCCTGGACAGCAGAATGTTGTGATGCAGTCTGAGGCCATCCAGGATAACATTTTCAGCATCTGAAAATGGTGGGTGCCTCCTTCAATATATCCTTTCTGAAAGACAACAACAGGGGAACATATCACAGGACCAGATACATTGATATCCACTACGTACAGACCATGAACATCCAAATTGTCCTGCACTATCCACTGCTACCTCCCACATCATACCCTGCAGTCTATCAACACACTATGTATGTGGCTATCACCAACTTAGTAGCAATACCGTTTATGTCCCTGTGTGCCATGACAGAGTGTGCTGTATGTCTCAACACCCATCAATGCCATCTACTGTGGTGTGTCCCCTATGGGCAAAGTCCCATTACTATGTTATACAGCCACTGTCAGACACATAGGTATTTATTATTATAAGTATATGGAGACAGTCCAGCAACATCAGTGTGCCACAATGACAGACAGCATTGCAACCTGCTGCAGTATATCTTCCCTGTAGGTGTTGTACTTCCTTTGTACACAGATATTTGCAGAATGTGTATGTTTGTTTGATATATGTGGTCCTTTTGGCACAGACTTGTGGATGTCTGGCAAACGGTTGGCCAATAATTAATTGTTGTTCTCAGAATATAGAGAATCTGGCTGTCACATGCCAGAACCCTCAGAAAACAGTTATGCTACAGTAATATTTGTTACTCTATTCATACTCTTACTTTGTATGACCAACATGTACATTATGTCACTGAGATTTGGCCTGTGTCCCCCCAGGAATAATGGCTATGACCTGACTTCCTGGTGTAGGGGGTTGCCAGGTATGTTAGCCATAGCTCTCAAGCGATGACATACGAATGTCGACAAAACTGTGACCTAGCCAGAGTACATCAGGGACAGTCAGGGACACCTTCACAATGTCTGAACTATTCCTGTGTGACATTCTCAGAGTGAGAGGAGCTCAATGGCAGTACATCATGTGATATGACAGCTGTGTCCAACCTTACTTACTGTCAATATGTCTAACACATAATCCAGTAGAATTCGTACAGGAGCCGACTGCTGTAGAAGGGAGTGAGAGGGCCCCAGCTGTAATGTAATTTATAGAAGGCACAGTTGAGAGGCATGCCTGTAGCTGTTGGACAGCAGAGTATCACCAACATGTCATTCCCAGAGATGTACTACAGGCCTACGGCTGTAATCATTATTCCCCATAACTGCATCCTCCCATCTACATCCCATTATATGGGGACTTATATTACATACCTGATAGAGTGACGTAATCCTTTTGTGAACAATTCGTCAAGAAAAATGTTTTCTAAATTGTAGTCTGTCTTGGTAAAACAAGTTACAGACCTGTTTCCCATAGTCAGTTGCTTGTCTTTTGTAGGTAATGCTCATTAACAGGTAATTGACTGTGCACCAATCCATGGCTCAGACTTGCTAATTGCATCCAGAACAGCTGGGTTGCACTTTCATTAGCCAAAGACATGGCACCACAGTGCAATATTTAAGGCCTTCATGTAGGCCTTTGCCCCTTTATTAGTCTTTGAGATGGACATTACTGAGGTGTGGAGACTACAGCATCACATATGGTAGGTACCAATACTGTCTACTTTTGAGATTTATGAGGCATGTTTACAGTTTTACATGCTATGTTTGGCCATTGTCAAATGACATTGTGATTATCTGGCAGTTCACTGTTATATATTGTGGGTTGAGGTCTGTAAGGGGGAAGAGACATGTCAGTGTAAGATGTCATCCCATCAGAATATGCATGCTGCTGCAGTAGCTGCTAGTCTATCAGCTGACTATGTTTGTAGGGGTGAACTGTGAAACATGTCCCTGTCACTCGCACTTTGCCCCACCCCACACCTTTATGTATGGGTGTTGTCTGGATCGCTTGTTCTAGGGGGTTGTGAGGTATGGTAGGTTTGTAGCAGGTAGCTTAACATACAGCTGCATATGTTGCAGGCTGCAGCTGCAGCCTAGTACACCTAGGGGAGAATGTGAACACTTTGGAGGACAGCAAGCTGTATGTGTCACTGAGGGAGCAGTGTCAGCTCTGTCATTACAGCAGAGCCAGGTTGAGGGTACCCAAACAGTCCAGTCGAGGCATGTGCTTAAGGTACATATGTTATGTAACAGTGCCAATCAGAGAGTACTAGGTGACATATACGTAAGATATACTAATATGTGCCCTGTGTCCCTACCTACAGACCTTTGACTTGCAAACATGGGTAGCAGTCAATTCAGTAACAGCAAATTGTTTTGGTTGAAATTGCATGACTCAACCATTATTTGCTGTTTTCACAAGAGTGTGAGTGAAGTGCAACACACTGGATTCAAACTGTGGTCATTCTGCAACAGTCTGTACAGTTTACAGATATACCTGCTATCCCAGTTCTCACATACATCAATTTTTATTTATATGGCTGTGTACTGGTGTAGTGTCTGCATCACAGTTGCAATTACACTCCCATTATCCCCATTATATGTACTTGCAGTGTGTCAGTGGCAATCAGTATATGCTGCTGGAAACACCTGTTTTAGTTCAGAGCTGAGTGGCTTAGTGGGCTAATCCTCAGTGCTGTTGTAGACAGAGACCTGGGTTTGAGACGTGGCAAGGGAGATTGTTTTGGGGATGTGCCATAAGATGAGTAAGGTACTTTTAAGCAGTGTTAAGTGGGTTTGCGTGGGTCTGTGCGCCGCTTAAACCCACGCTAAATTTTAAAAAAGAAAAGAAAAAGGGGTGATAGGAAAGTGGTGAAATGGGGGCAAGCAGGGGGAAAAACATACTGAAAGTCAGGTAGGGTTTTGCAGGAAGGGTGTAGGAAATGACCAAAGCTTTCCATTTCCTGTACAGAAACAGCTGAGCAGGGTTTACAGAATTTGAAATTTGGAAATTCACAACTCAGAGGGAGGGCTGGGCAACATAAATGTGTTGAATAAGTAATGTAATAATTACTTGTGTCCAGTGGACGTGTATAAAATGGAGAGCTATGTATGGGGTGATATTTTTTTGTGGGACAGGTGCACTTTTTTAAGGAGAGAATGGAATGATGGGGAAGGGATGCAGGTATGTATGGGGAAGTAAGTTGGGTAGGAGAGGTTGCATTTGCAGATGGACAAAGACAAGACAGTATACAGGGGCAGTGTGTGACACATGAGGGGGTAAACAACTTGGATGGGGGGTGTTGTGGAATCAGAGGTGCATGTGTCTCCAGGTGGCAGCAATGTGGCTGAGATCCCCACCCATGGGCAGTCACCACTGCTCCTTCACTGCCCTGAAGGTGGTTGTGCTGAAGGCTGGGCACTGGGACCCTCAGTCCCCACCAGGTTGTTGAGTCTGCACTCAATCCATTACAGGCATTGTGCATAACTCCTATGGACAATCCTGCACACCATAGCTAGTAGTTGATCTTAGGTGGCAATCCCACTCTGCTTCCGCTCCTAGGGGGACAGACACTGTCCCCTGAAGTGGTTCCACCTGAAAATGGTGCAGGGCTTCAGAGTGGACACTATCAGCTTGGTCCCATATGAGCTGGTACCCAGTGCCACAGCTGGTTGAAGTAGGATAGGTGAATCACCATGAACCGGCCTACCCAAATGTGCTGTGAATATGGAGGTAGAACAATAAACATAGTTGAGTTATGAACAAAACCATTGTTAATAATAACAGCATGCCCGAACATTGCACATAACCCCATTACAGTTAAATGTATATTATGTGAAACACAACAATAAATAACAGAACAGTCAGTATGTTAATAGCATGCCAGTAAGAGTTACAGCATAAGGCCAACAGAACAGGTAATTCAACAAGATATGTTAATATGCAACCATAGTAATACATAACATTAATATAATATGTGAAGATAAGGAGTGGCAAGAGAGAGAAATAGAGTCCATTAATGCCATCATGGGCTATATAACTGACAACAGTAATGCTATCTACTCTACAGGTCTGTCCTTTCTTTATGTGTAAATGTACCCTATAGCTGCTGTAGCACATACATACCTCTCAAGCTATCTGCCTGGGACACTATGAGCCAAGCAGTAACACCTGCAGGTACACAACTACAAAGACCACTTGCACATCAAGTGGACCTATATAACTACCAAAGAGTACTCTGGGCTAATGTACTAGTAATTTGATATTGACATATGAATCATGTAGATGATACATGTGTGACAGAGGGATTACACAACAACAATTACATTCCATGATATCATGACACTTGAGAGGCATGCATGTTTACAGCACGGAGAGTAAACCACTAGCATGCTGTGCTTGGGAGACATTGGGATTGTATCTAATATCATTGACTGCAGGGGACATATGCATCACATGCAGTAATCAACTGCATCGACCTTTACAAGACACTCCATAAATATAGCCATACCTTCATTACACATTTTATTTCTTTTATCTTATTGTAGTTTGTTATTATTGAACCTATTGCCCTTATTGTGTGGATAAATAGGACATCCGTGAGAATGATTTCAACAGTGTGTGACAGCTGAACAAATAAGTATTTACACATACTATGAGCTAGCTCACCCTTTTACCTGTGTTGCTGTGAAGAGAATATCTGTTATTATTCATTTTTTTATTTCATTTATTTTATTATAGTTTGTTTTTTATTGAACTTTACTTTATTGTGTGGATAAATGGCACATTTGTGAGAAGGATTTCAACAGTCTGTGACAGCAGAATGAACAAGTATTTACACATACTATGGGCTATCTCACCCATTTACCAGTAGTCCCTGTGGCGAGAATATCTGTCATCATAACATATGTAACTCAGTAATAGTTATTAGTACATGGAACTGGATTCGAACCCTGGTCTGTGTCTAGCAAAATGTAGTTTGTACACAGCATTTAACAAACTGAGCCACTAAGTCACTGCTGATAGCTGATTGACTGATTTTGTCGTAGATCTAACCTGGAAACAAAATATGACCTGCTACTAATACTACAGTGTTATAATACAGTGCAGTGACAGTTGGGCACAGCTGCATGATATGCAATTATGGCAGAGATACTAGGTAACATATACATTCCTAAATAAACTTCAGGTGTACACAATATATTGCCACACATATTACACAACAGTTCATTACAGATGCCTTCATGCATTTAATGGTATAGTTTTGAGTTTTTATTGCCAAACAGTTGATGTAATGCAGGTGTTGCAATACAGCTGTAATTCCAGAGTTATTGTGATAGAAACTTTATTTCATGTAATTAATCAAGGTTAATGCTTTACTCTTTCCTGCTTATTGTAGTACATGTTGCAGTAGTCACTTATTGCAGTCCAGGTCTATGACCACATTCATTACAATACAATCAACACTGTTTATATACCTAATGGCAGTTAATGCTTTACTCTTTCTTGCTTGTATGACTATAGATTGGAAGATACATCTGTACTCATCACACTCATGGTGCAACCTGGCCAGGTGCCATGTACGCACTTCGATATTGCGAGCTCTCACCTCTGCAGCTCTTGGGAGAAAAGCACACCATTATGCATACCATGTGCTAATCCTAACAGGACCAAGGCACTATCCTCCACAAAAAGGAAGCCAATCTGGTGATCCCCTGCTATAAACAAACTCTACAACAGAAGGAAGAAACTGTTGCAAAAGAGAGTAAAATCCTATGAGTGGAGGAGCTCCCTTGTTAGCCTCAGTATGAAGCTGAGAACCCTCATAAAATCCTCCAAAGCTAGCTAAGAAAACAAGATTATCACTGATTCTAAGGAAAACCACAAAGCATTATTTAGCTATGTCAAGAATCTCAATGGCAACACCCAGATCTGCTCTGAGATACAGCATAATGGCATGAAAATTACAGAACCAACTGATATTGCCAACATCCTGGCTGATAGGTTCAGTGCTAACTTTACCCCCCTCTCACCCCCTAAAGGGCCCATATCTATACCGGAAGAATGCAGAGTCCCTGTAATCAAAACTATGCAGGTAAAAACTGCACTCTCTAAAGCCAAGAACACAGCATCCATGGGACCAGACAACATCTCAGGCTGCATTTTACATGAACTTCAGAATGAACTGGCTCACCACCTAAGCAGCATGTTCAATAATAGCCTCAGGTCAAGCTTTGTGCCCACTGAATGGCACACAACAACAGTTATCCCACTCTACAAAGGAGAAGCCAGCATGGACCCTGGGAACTATCGCCCTATTAGCCTGACGAGTCCGGTCTGCAAGGCCATGGAACGTATCATCACAGAACTCATAACAAAGACACTAGTAACCTCCAAACTCTGGACCTCACCCAGTTTAGGTTTATGAAAGGCAGATCATGCCTCCTGAATCTAAATGACTTCTTTGAAACAGTCACCAAAGCTGTAGATGAGGGTAAGGTGATTCACACAGCCTATTTTGACCTTGACAAGGCTTTCAACACCATCCCCCATTCTGGAATTATAGACAAACTCACTAAACTGGGCATAAATCTCTTCGTCACAAGATGGGTTGTCAACTGGCTCATTGACAGAACCCACACTGTAAAAGTTGCAGATTCCAAATCTGATGTCAAACCAGTAACAAGTGGAGTACCATAGGGTTCAGTCCTGGGTCCTCTCCTGTTTGGTATCTACCTCTCTGAAGTATAGGCTAACACAGAAGGTCTCTGGCTAATGAAGTTCACAGATGACTGTAAATTAGGTGCCATAGTAGAGTCCCCAAATGACATGGACATCCTACAGAAGGGTCTCACTCAGACAGATGCCTGGTGTCTGAACCATGGCCTCAAGCTCAACACCAAAATGTGCATTGACATCCCCTTTGGTAAAAACTCATGAACCCATGAACTACTACATAGGCAGCAGTTTACTTAACACCGACTGTGTGATAAGAGACCTTGGGACTCAGGTGGATATTAGTCTCTCCTTTGATAATCACATCACCACAGTAGTCAGGAAATCCTTCTACATTGCACACTTCATCCTGAAAGGGTTCTCATCCAGGAAAAAAGAGGTCATTGTTCCCCTCTACTCAGCTCTCATTAGACCCATTATAGAGTACAATACCCCTTTTGGAATGTACCTCACAAGGCATCTGCAACAATTGGAAAGGCTGCAGAAGTACCTCACAAAGAGGATTACAGGACTCAAACAGATCTCCTATGCTGACCATCTCAAAAAACTCCAGCTTTGCTCTGTAGCATATCGCCTACTCCGAGGTGATCTCTGCCTAAACATACAAAGCTATGTCAAACCCAGAGGTATTGGACATGCTATACCTAAAGAAATCCCAGTCCCTCTGAGCTACATGCTCTAAAGACCTAAACCTTGTCACCACAATAAACAGGACATGCTGGAGGGATATATTGCTGTCCCAGAGACTTCCCATACTCTGGAACAAGCTACTCATCTATGTCAAGCAGAGTTCCTCATTAGCACTCTAGAAGAATCTTGATGAGTGGATGGGAAATAGGAAATTCACCCCGGGGATCACTTCTGTGGCTCTGCTCAACAGGGACACAAGAAAACAACTTTCTTGGGTGGCGAAAGCCAGGGAACCTTGTTGGCTAGGCTTACATAGGCCCTTGGGCTGATAGCCTAGTACCTACCTATGAACTTATAAACCTACCAGTTTAGCAAACATTCAAAGTTAAATATTGGTGAAACACAGGTAAACATACTTACACACTTGTGGAACACTGCCGGGTTGGAATTCTTGCACTCAGGCATCCAAGACAGCCACCTTCCTTCTTTTCAGGTCTTCATGCTGGTGACGATACTGCTCACATGTGTGGGAGATACCAGTTGTACTGGTGAGGTCCCTTACTAGCTGGTCTCAGGCCTCTGCTTTGTACTCCAAGCCCTGGCAACCACCCTGCATGAGCCGGTCTGCATGGTTTTTAACTAGGAGTCCGGCCATGACCCTGGACTCCTCAATTCTCCACTGCTGCACTTGAAAGCATGTACCCTTTCCAACACCTGCCATAGTATCCTCACAGCTTGATCTCCAATGGATTATGCAGTATTCCTGCTTATTGCACTTACTATACTGTGTTTTCCTGCACTTTAATGCCATTGGCAATTTTTAGAAATGTAGCGCACAACTTAACACCATGCAAACCAGCTCAGCTCAGCAGTGCTTAAGCTGGCAATGCATAGCAGTGTTTGGCACAGTTTATCAGTGCACAAACCAGCTAAGCAGAATTGCGCAGTGCCAAGCAGTGCTAAAACGGATGTTATTTTAGCACTTGGCATGCCTTACCAGGGCTTAGCAGAGCTTAGCTGAATGCAACACATCAGGATTTAAAAATAATTGGCATAATTTGTAATTGGAAAATAAATGCTTAATGACCCTTTTGTTTACTCAAGCCCTGCACCTACTGCACATTTGGCTACGTGGATGTGTAGAATGCTGCTATACTTTTACATATATCTCTCACCTATGTTTAAGCACTGCTGAGCACTACACCACCCTATGCAAACCCACTCAGCTATGTTTAAACTAGACCTTAGGATTCATAATTAAATATATCCGGTTTCCATTTTTATATGTCTGGCATGTGTCCATTGCTACACGCCGCACTGCACCACACAAATATAAAAAAAAAAAAAATTAATACATATCCATACATTGATTTACTGCACTTTGACAGTGCAGGGGGTGTGTTACTCATCTCCAGACACAGTAACGCACTCCCTACCCTGATTGCATAACCGTTACACAGCTCTCTCTCATTAATATGCATGGTGCGCTACTGAGGGGAAACCACGTACACAGCCACTGTCCCTTCCATGTAAGTTGTACACTATGGCTACATGGCTTTTATTAAATCTGTGAGTGTATCTGATGCTTGTTTGAATATCCTTTATGTGTTAGTTTCAAAGGTGATAGGGGGTCACTAAAAAGTACAGCATCAGATCCTAAGGGTTTAAATGGATATTTTCTTTCTGAAAAGTTGTGCTGCTTGGTATCATGGCTTCAAGTTCTCTTTCAGCAGTCACTGGAGGAGGGACACATTCCTAACATTTGGAAGGAAGGAGCTGTTGTCCCAATACTGAAATGATGTATACAGTAATCACTGGATAACTATAGATCTCTCAGTTTGACCTCAAAACTCAGTAAATGTTTTGAGTGACCAATTTGTAGTCTGCTCCAGGGGGATATTGGAGAAAGGAGCCAAGGTGATAGAGGTGATTAAAGCATTCATTTTTATTTTTGTCAGTGACCACTGCTATTTCTTATTTTATTTTTCTCTTTTTCTGTGGTATTGAATAATGGACAGAGGACTGACATATATCAACATGCTTTCATTGGTGGGAGATCATATTTGACTAATCTTATCCATTTTTTTGGTAACATCTGCTGCTCAGCAGACTTGGGTCTTGATAGTGACACACTTTACCTGGATCTGGGGAATGCCTTTGATTTGTTTCCCCATGGCAGAATACTTGATGATATGTTAAAACATATTAAGAGTATCTACATTGTATGCTGGATAGACAATTGGTTATACAGAATAAGGCATTTTTTTAATAAGAAATGTTGAGTTGGAGTCCCCTAGAAATCTGTCCTTAATTGCATATTGTCTAGACAATTGATATCTGAGTTCCCAATATGGGATAGCACTTGGCTAAACATATTTGCTGGCAACACTATAGAAGGAGGAATACCTGCAAATATGTACGATCAGAATAAATTGCCAAATGTATATATAGACATTTTCTTCAGGTGGGTCACCAAATGGGATGTAATTTAATGGCAAGAAATGCAGTGTGATGCATTTTGGTTCTGAAATAACCATTATCCTTGTGCTCTGAATATTAAAAGTTTGTCTTCAGCAAGTTCTGTGAGAGATTTAGAATATGTGGTGGACAATGCGTTGGACTCTGATAATTATATCAAAACATTGGCAAGGAAGTGGTATGGTATTTTATAAGTCATCTTGACGTGTGTCAGTATTAGACAGAAAGAAGTCTTGATTTCACTTTTTACCTATACTGTGCAACCTGTTGTGGAATACAGTGGATCTTTCAGTTGTTCTAACACTTGCCAAATAAAAAGATTTAAGGGAAGCTGAAACTCTTGCCTACCCCATTAGCATCTTAATTAACTGCTCCCTACAGGAATGCACTGTTCCCCAAATCTGGAAACAAGCCTTTATTATACCTCTACACAAAGGTGGTAACAATAATAACATTACTAATTTCCGTCCCATAGCCATCCTGTCCCCCATTTCAAAAATACTAGAAAAATGTGTCCAACTTCAACTCCTTCCTCACCTCCTGGACAACCATCTTATAACTCCTACACAGCACGGTTTTAGACCTAATCATAGCACTATGACTGCCTTCCTCTCCTTCCTTGAAATTGTAAATAAAGCCCGTGACTCTGGACAAGTTGTTTCCACCTTACTTCTTGACCTTTCCAAAGCCTTCGATACTATCTCACACAGCCTGCTCTTAGCTAATCTCTCCAAACTTCACCTATCTTCCTCCTCCTTGAACTGGTTCTCTAGTTACCTATCTAACAGACATCAAGCTGCAAAATGGAAAAAAAGCCACTTACTCTTTCCTTAGTACCCCTACAGGAGTTCCACAAGGCTCCATACTGGGTCCTCTTCTCTTCAACATTTTTATTAATGACTTCCACAAATCGATCCCATTCTCTAGCATCATCCAATATGCAGATGACTCAACTATCATCTGTTCTGCCTCCTCTATCGCTACACTACAAAAACTTACTCAAGATGCCTTCTATTCCACAGAGCAATGGATGCTAAGTAATCATCTAGCTCTCAATGGTACCAATACCAAACTAATGTTATTTACTCCTTCTAAAGTCACTCCTCCCGACATGGATACATTCTTAATTACTACTCAAAACAACACACCTCTTGAAATAGTGTCAGAGACCAAACTACTTGGGGTTCTAATCAACAACCAACTTAAATTTAACTCCCACATGCAAATAAACATTAAAAAAACGCATCAAAAACTTGGCATGCTTTATAGACAGAATGCCTACCTCACATCTGCTACTAAAATCACTCTCTCTACTTCCTTCCTTATCCCCTGCCTTCTCTATGGCGCCCCACTACTAACTAATCTTCAGTCCTTGTTAAAAAAACAGCTTACCACCTGCTATAACAAAATTGCAAAATTCGCCACCAGCCATAAGTCCTCCACTCACCACTGTTTCTCCCTCCATAAACTAAAATGGCTAGAACTTCCCAATAAACTAACTTACACTCAACTAACTCTAGCCCATAAGCTTATTCTAAACCCCTCCCTCTGTCCCTCCCTTTCCTCTGCCTTTAAAATGCACCTACCTAACAGAGTTCTAAGATCAAATAATCAAAATCTACTAGAAGTGCACAAACCTACTCATCCCCCAGGCAAAAACCTTCTCTCCTTCAGCCTCACTCGCCTCTGGAACTCCCTACCTCCACCCATCCGCACCACCTCTAACCACTCTACCTTCAAAAAGTCTCTTTTCTTATATCTAGCATCACAGTGGGAATGCTCTTGCTCCCACCCTACATAACTAACTCTACCTAATTTCTTTCAGTATCACACCCTACTTTTATTTAGTTACTATGTTTGTTCTCTAATCTGTATTGCTGTTTACATTTGTTCTATTACTAGCATGTTTCTTTCAATGTATTAACTGTTATTACTGCTATTCTGTATTTGATAAGTTGTATTTTTATTTCTGCCTACGTAGTATTAATATCTCTCTGTACCTACATTGTCAATGTCAAATGTTGAATGTACATTTTGTCTTGGAGCTTTTCTCCCCAGGACTCCATTGAAAACAGGTTCTTTTTGGCCCAATGGACTATCCTGGTAAACCAACTGCAATAAATAAATAAATAAATAAACAAGTGATAGGACTCAAAAAACCTCATTGAAGGCTCTTTCCCTGCACTCAGTTCCCTATAGGCTTTTAAGAGGTGACTTTATTCTTGTGTAGAAATCACAAAGAAATGAGACATTAGCAGCCTCTGTAGGTATTACATTTAAGGGCATAGTATCAATAACAGGAGTAACAATCAATATGTAAGACTGTCAGATGTTAAAACATCAGTTCAGAGTAAGTATTTTCATCATGCAATAGGAACATTATTGTGATCTGTCTCTAGATAAATAAGTGAAGTTGGTAATGCTGAACATTTTATGTTAACGATATATAAATAGTATGGAAATTTTGGTTATATTCCTGGTCTAAATGTTTTCAAACTCCTACATGGCTCCTAGGACCCCCTCAGTTTGAATTTCCTCTGCATTGAACATTGAATCACAATGACTTATGGTTGCTTGTTAAAATTATTACTTGAAATTACCATCTGAGTGGATGGTCAAAACAATACTGCAAATTATGTATACAACATATCATAACTCT
This sequence comes from Protopterus annectens, assembly GCF_019279795.1. Lineage (NCBI taxonomy): Eukaryota > Metazoa > Chordata > Ceratodontiformes > Protopteridae > Protopterus > Protopterus annectens. The sequence goes on from NC_056737.1 coordinate 131,133,647, forward strand.
GGAAAGTGATACAACACAACATTCTCATAAAGTGTGAGCATGAGTGGATAGAAATTGAGTTCATGTATGTTCTTATTTGAAGAACATTACTTTTACTAGTGATGTGATGCATACATGACAAATCTTTACACAAATTGTCATACAGTGATCTACATGTGGTAATTTTTAGCATAGGAACAGATTTTTAATTATCCTGACTTTATGGTCTTCACACAGTTATACCAAGTTCAGATGAAGAAATGTGCTTGTACATATTTCATATTCAACAGGATACATTTTCTGAATGCTGTATTCCTATGCATCTCTCTGTCCTACGCACCTGGTAATTTCTATAGTATGTTCTTCATATTAATTCACCAAATTCTTGTTGCTGCCTTTTGTCATATCAACCCTTCCTTTTTCCCACATTTCAAAACTAATATAGGCTACAGATCCCTAAAAAATACTCTTAACTATTCAGTATTGTAGATTTGCATCTGATTTGATTCTTTCTACAGACATTACCTGTCATTTGTAGGTGTTTATACTTCATTGGTATTTAGTATTGTTTTTCAGTTCTGTCTAGTTACATTGTTTATTGTTGTATGTTATTTTCCAGGTTTACTGAGTTTTCTTCTAGGATTGCAATGAAAATGAATATTTGCTTTGGACAATCCTGACAAAATGTAGGTCTGACTGAATGAATAAGTAAGTAAATAAATAAACAGATAGATATCTCCTGCAAAAACAATAAAAACTGAACCAGGCAACTGTTATTGTAGTACTTAGAGTGACATTTAATGGAAAGAAAAATGGTGGATAACAACACATTGTGACTGGTAATAAATATGTTGGCGATGAAGAAAAGAAAGTTACTGGTGTGAGAAAGCCTGTGAGAAAGCCTGACTCCTCACTGTCTCCATGCTTTTCAAGTGTCTTCAGGGCAGACACTGCAGATGGTTCAGATGAAAATATATATTTTAACAAAGAATAAGACTGATGTACAGTGGGAATCATAGTCAACCCAGCCGGGTTGGGAGGGTGGCCTAATGGTTAAGGTGTTTGCCTTACAAACACAAGGTGCAGGGTTGGAATCTCACAAGGAATAGTTGGCTAGGCTTAAAATGACTCACAAGGGCAGTTAGCCTAGTACTAATCTATGAACCAAAGGGAGGTTTTGAAGGTCATTGAGGTTGTTGGATGAAGTTATAAATATCATACATTAGTTTTGGTGTAGGCTAATGCACCTGAAAAGCTACATTTCCTGGAGAAAGATGCACTGTTCTATTTGAAACACTAACAATTTATGTGGAACATGATCAGGGCTAGTAAATCAAAGGACATAGTGAGGGCCAGTTCCATAGCACAAAAATGTAAAGATTTGACAGCACCACATAATCTAGGTTCAGTTATCAAATATGAAAGTTGAATGAATGAGAGAGAGATGGGCTTGAATGTTTTATGGCAGGTCTTTGATCATTGAGGATGCTAGGTTTTTGTTTCTGCTGCATAGCTGACTCCAAAATGAGTTTGGATGATAATGCATCCAGAGTAGCAGGGATCAAGCACTCTATGTGCCATACAGCATATTCTGCTGTAGTTGTTTCACTATTTGTGTGTCAATAGCAGACACACACACACACACACACACACACACACACACACACACACACACACACACACACACACACATGCACAATGGGGCCCATCAAGGTGGTGTCTGCCTCTCAAGGATGGCTGAAAGATTGAAGTTTAGGAGCCAATAATCACACAGATCGATCACCATAATTGCAGCTGTCATTTACTTCCAACATCTGCAGATGGCAGCTTCAAACAGTGGTCTATCTAGGTGGCTTGATGCTCACAGGGAATACAAACACAAAAAAACTGGTACTAAAGTAAGCAGTAAAAAGAACAAGTAGCAACATTGACAGAAAATGTAACTATATACACTTGAAGAGGCATCAGAAATAGGCTAGAGGATGGTGTTACCTCTTTCCACATACAGATTAACCTATATTCTGGATTACCTGCCTAAGGTTTGGGAAACAGTGCTCTTGCTCTCTCTCTCACAGACACACATGCACGTTCGCACACACACACACACACACACACACACACACACACACACACACACACACACACACGCACACACACGCACACACACACGCGCACACACACGCAGACACACACACACACACAACTTGAATTATAAGTGCCTAATGGAGGAGTGTGAAGGCTTGTTCCTAACATAAGAAGAAAATGACAAAGCACATTCCAGAAACACAGCATTTCTATCTATTTCAGTGTTACCACAACCTTCCTTGATACAGGGTCACATTTACTCTTTCCATTTATCTCAATGATTATCCAAGTGATTCGTAAAGGCAGCATATATCACACACAGGAACCCAGCCATGCTCAAATCATGATAAAATAAATAAAACTTGTATGGCACTGAGCAGAAGCCAAATGATCTGTAGTAGTGGCACTTACTATAGCTATTTTATTATGGCACTTGTCACTGAAGCCATCCTGTCTGCAATTGTTTGAGCTGAGCATGCATACAAAGTAGCTGCGTTCCAAGCATGCATATGCAAACTAGAGGTGTCTGACTAAGTTACATAAATAGCTCTGCTCTTGAGTTTGAGAGACTAGGCAGGTGGGGGCTAGCTACCAGGGTGTCTTTGTAGCAAGCTTTACAACAGGCTCAATAAAGAGCATTTCTGCATTGTAATTTATTCAGATTTTGCCACACATATGACAATTATGATCCCTGACGAAAAGGCTTCTACAAAGCCAGGAAGCCTTTTTTATGAATACCAAACCTAGACAGTTTACAGTCTGCATAAAAACTGATATGAGGCAAAAAAAAAACATAGACAATGAAAGTGTCAGAGACAGAAGGAGAAACAAAAAGCATGAGCCTGAGGTGAAAGAAGTTTAATATTTTATATATATATATATATATATATTTATAGTTACACTTCAGAACATCTAAAACCCATAACATCTAAATTCAAAGCATTGAGACCATAACATCTAAAACCCAAAACATCTAAAACTCATAACATCAAATTTCAAATGTATAATATGGAATAGTGTATCATTAAACGTGTAAATGTTATAGTTTAATCTGTTACTCTTGTGGTATCACTATGATATGTTGTAGTTTTTATTTATATAGTTATTATTTATATAGTGTAGAAATTTATACTATTTATATAGTGTTTATTTTGCCACTCTGTATGTGTTTTTTATGCCATACAGGTAAGTGATATAAACATTACGTGTACATTGTTTATGGTGATCGTGATACAGTGGGGTTAGGAAATTAACTTTTTCCCACTGTAGCGCAATCTCAGAGTTGGTATATTTAATTTACGGAGGGTGTGGGTGGTGCAGGGGGGCTTGCCTTCCTGCAGAAATGTACTAAAACATTTGCTTGTTAGTTTGGTGTTGCTATGGGTGGAGGGGGTGTTATTTTCATGTGATTTGTAGTGTTCGATGTTGTAATGCACAGTTTCAATCTTCTGAGTTTTCGATGTTATGGGTTTTAGATGTTATGGTCTCAATGTTTTGAATTTAGATGTTATGAGTTTTAGATGTTTTGAAGTGTAACCATAGATGGATAGATAGACAGACATAGATGGCTAGATAGATAGACAGATAGATAGATATGTATATATTTTAAGAAGATTTTGTTTAAAGGGAGCAGTTGGTATAAGAGAATGAAGTTCTTTATGACATTAAGAAATGTGACAAAGTGTGACAAAGTGAAATATAGTTAGGACTGATACCTCATAGTGCTTTGGTTCCTAGCTGGGATACCTTCTGGGGTGAGTCTGCATGTCCTGTCTGTAGGGTGTTCCAGTTAATTTTCACATTTCAAAGGCATTCTGTAGGGGAAATAGTGACACCTCTCAAACTGCCCACAGGACTATGTGCTTTCTATGAGTGAGAATGCCTAAAATAGGCTGGCATCCTACTCAGGGTTAGTTTGTGTGCCCTGTACAACTTCCATACAACCATTAAATAAATTGATAAGGTATTTAATAATGAATGAATGAGTAAATAAAAAACAAAATAGCCGTACCTTTCAAAAACAAAATTAAAGTGAGAACAAATTCGTTCAAATATTAGGAATGAGGAGGAATTCAATTTAAGAAAGTACTTTTTACTACAACGAGCAACAGAAGCAAATGCTAACCTTTGTGATCATATAACGTTATAAATAGGGGAAGAGAAATGGAGAAATGAACAGTATTTAAATACATATAAAAACATTTGTTGCACACTATATTGTACTTTTACACCTGAAATATGGCTGTTGATGTTCACAGTTATGCAATATAAAGGGGATCTATTTTTAGAAGTATACAAGTTATACCAAATAATGCAATTTAGTGACTTAATCACACTTATCTGTGGCTTAAAGAATGGGCAATAAGTAAAAGTCACAAGAACAACATAATAATAATTCATGTTGATCTGTTGTAGGGTCTATATTTTGAACTGCAATTAACTGCATATCGTACACAACTGTATGTGCTATATTCTTAGGCAAATAGACACAGAGACTTTGGAATACATTTTGATTCTTGGAATGTTTTTGGATCACAGCAGCTGTGGAATTACTGTCCTATTCAATGTAGCCAAATAGAAAATTAGCTGCATTAGATATTTACTATGTGAAATTAAGTCCTGGGTCATTTAAACAAGTCAACTTTTGTGCGCACAGAACAGGTGGTCAAGTGGTGTAAAAGCTAGCCAGTGAAAGGCAGCTTTCATTCCTTGCCAGCTGGCACTCTGTTACAGTGTGTAGTTTGGCAAACTTTGCCTTTCAGCCCATTAATGCACTGAGTCTGTTTCATACACAGGAAAAAGGGGCAAGTGGTTTCAATGAACTGCCTAGTAGTCTACATATTTTGGAATCCTGAACCTATAGTATTAATGCTGCCATGTTGTATGATACAGCAGGTGTTATTATCAGGTTGTACCTGCACAGCATGTGATAAAATGCAGTGAAGTTTGATTTCTCAGTTGCCATGTCTTGCTTTTGTCTATCACTGTGGTCATTTTGTGGAAATGTTACTGCGGAAAATATAATGAGTCTGATATATTTTAAAATGAATCTAAGTAATGACACATTAGAAATTCACATTTTGATATAACAATTAGCAAGAATGTGCAGCTCAGTGGAATGGAAGGATAGAATCCTGACTATTGCAAAGGTAATCTAAGTATGGGTACCTATAG
>NC_056737.1:131153884-131321384 GCF_019279795.1 Protopterus annectens
GTAATTATACTATAATAAAGTTTGATGTCTGGCAAACCCAATCCCCCATTATCCTTGGTAAGTACAAGTTTATCATATTTAATTTTAGTAGATTTGGGATACCATAAGAATCTTGATATAGCTTTTTCTATATCAAGAAATAATTTTTGGGGAATATTTGAGAATGTGGCATTTAATTGAAAGAGTGTTCTTGGTAATAGATTCATCTTGATGACACTAGCTTTTGAAAGTAGAGACATATTAATGTTCTTCCATCTATTAATATCACTTTCAATGTTAGTCTATGTGCATAGCAAGTTATTCTTTATGATTTCCTTAAAGTTGGGGGTAAATAGTATTCCTAGGTATTTTATCTGGTAGTTAATCTTGATCTCACTCTCAGGAAAGTAATATTCCTTATGGCCTATAAGATGCAAGGGAAATAGATGGGATTTATTTGAATTTAATTTGTAGTTAGATATTTTGGAGAACTCAGCTATCACTTTGAGTATTTTTGGGAATTCAGTGGTGTGAAGTTGAAAATATATATTTAAGTCATCAGCAAATGCAGAGTACGTAAGGTTTCTATTAAAGATTCTAGGTATGTGATGGAAGTTTTTCTGTGAAATAAACAGGAGCAGAGGTTCTAGATATAGATTAAAGAGGTATGGGGAAAGAAGGCAACCTCGCCTTGTGCCATTGGATAAGGGTATAGGGTTAGTTTTGAACTTATTTATCTGAATAGTGGTAGAAGCTTTCTGATATAGAACCTTAATTATCCTTATAAATACCTGAGGAAATCCAAATAAAGGCAATATATTAAATAGGAAATGTAGTTTAACTCTATCAAAAGCCTTGCTTGAGTCAGCAGTGAGAACATATCTGGGACATTTATCACTGTTAAGAAGTCTAATAGTGGTATCCAGGAGAAGGGTGTTGTTGCTTGTCATAAAGCACATTTCTTCTTGGGAGATGATGGGGGGGAGTATATTTTTAAGTCTATTTGCCAAGGACAATGCTAGGAGAGTTTCAGCAAGGTACTCTGCATGTTCCTGTTTTGGAATCTTCTAGAAACAAAACCTCCATTTTAATTTGCAGGCCTGGGGGTCTTTTTAGTGTTTCGGCATTCCATTTCCCATAATCCTCTTCAAAACCAGGAAGTTTCTTGATCCTTTCACCTTTCAACTCTATGATGTAATCAATGACTTGTTTCCTGCCCCAATTCATCTCTGGGAACAGATTATATGCTAAAAATGGGTCAGGAAATCTGGAAAAAGAATTCTTAACTATTTTCTAACACAGCATTCCTTTTCTCATCAAAGGAACATAATAGCGATTATTTCAAGCCACTACACTTCTCTAAATACCAAGAAGAAATTTCTAAAAGAAGTTAGCTGTCGTCTACAAAATCCAAGAAAAGAAAATGTTGTAACTGGCTTTAGTAACTCTGCATTCCTTCCTGCACTACTGCAAGACCTTCTACTACACATGATAACTAAAGCTACTGTTTGTTAACAACTGCTTACACTTAAGTATGATGAAAATCTCCCTCTTCTGGGTGAATGCTTAAATGGCTCAAAGGTGCCTGCCTTTATGTCATTGCAGCTGTGAAGAAATAAAATGTTTAATGGCATCTGGAACAAAATGTTTCTAATATCCTGTCATGTCTTAAACACCTCTCAATGATTATAATTGTGGTTTCTTGTACTATTTCAGCTATACATGCAAAATGATCTACCTTAACCTAAGAGAGGGGAAAGAAAAAAAAACTAAAGAAGCATATATTTCTGCCCTAATGTTTTAGAACAGGGTCATATAATTCTGGTTGAGGTATTTGCATACAACAGCCTAATTAATGTTACTTAGAAATTAGTAAGTTTATATATTTTACTTAACACTGTTCCAGTTTCATGCTGACTAGTTTGTACTTGGTAGTGCAGTGCCTATGACTTAATGAAACCACAATATCAGCTATACTACTGTTCTGGATGTTTCTCAATCACCACCAGTTGCAATAACTCACTTCAAACACATGAAGTGGCTAATAGATAGATTAACCAATAATATGGTACAGCATGATTAACACTGGAAATATTGAAATTTATCTCACTTGTTTTGCATATCTCTCCTCTCTCCAGGAGGTAAAAAAAAAAAAAAAAATATATATATATATATATATATATATATATATATATATATATAAAATTGAATATGTTGAGACATAAAGATTATTATTTGCTAAGCCTTTATACTAGAGATACGATTAATAGTGAATTACAATAGAATCTTCTCTTTCAAGTGTATTTGAGAAGGTGACACTGGTTAATGGAAAAACAATTGAGTGGACCTGGATGTGAACTCTCTCTAAGTTTGATTACTGTTATGTTTTTTTTATGATAACAAAGGACAGATGATGTGAAAATATGAAAACATGCAGTAGCCTTAAAGATTACAGTAAGTCTTTTATAATGTGAATATATAGATTGTGTGGAACTTTAAAGTGCACTTCTCCCAAAGTGCATCTCTTAGACCTGCACTATACAAAATGTTTTGGTAAATTTATAATAGCTTTAGCAATGTTAAGAAATATAACCTGCTGATATCAACCTTTTTTCAACATTTCCTGTCTCATAGCCTATACATACCAAGTAATTAAACAACTAACAGATTAACATAGGAGGTCAGATAGTTAATATACTGCAAATACTAATAAAGGCTCTGCACAGTTTGTAGCTCATGACTGGTTACATTTGGAACATTCTGGGTACTTTTGACATCCCTCTGCTCAATGTATATATTACTTTTGCTCAAATTCTAGCTGTTTTTTTTTTTGCTTCCCAATGCATACATATTCAATAAAACAGAGGGATGGGTGGTTAGGCACCTACATAGGGTAGAGGAGCTTAGAAGTCACTTCATCTATATTAAAGCTTAACACAAAAACAAACAAGCTATATTACTACTTTTTTGCTTATCGATCAATAAAGAACCTTATAAGCAAAATACAAAATTATATCAATAGATTCATGGAATGTTAAGGGGAAATTGGATAAAAAAAAGGAATTTAATCATGCATCTCACATATCAAAGTAAGTCTAAAGTAACCTTCCTGCAAGAAACTCACTTGGATAGTCAACTCTGGGATAAGTAAAGGAAAAGGAAACGGGTTAAGCAAATAATTGCTGCAGGTCACAACTCTTTATCTGGGGGAGTAGCCATTATAATAAATCAATCTTTCCAAGGAGAGATCACTTCTATTGAAACTGGCCCTAATGGAAGGTGGGCTTTATTTACTAGTGAACATCATACCCTAAATACTCCTCTACTCTTTCTCAATATATACAGTCCCTGCTCAAATCAATATCTTCTCATTTATGAAATCTTTAATATACTAGCTAACCACCCAAATCATCTGTACATCATAGGTGGGGACTGAAATGCTTTATTAAACCCAGACAAAGATAGGTCGCATAACAAAAACAGGCAGTCTCAACATACTACTATAGCTCTTGAACAACTACAAAATACCTTTGAGCTAACTGACCCCTATATAAATTTTCAATATGATAAAACAATATCAAGATTCACTTTTTTCTCAGCCACTCATAAAACTTGGTCCAGAATAGATGCTTTTCTAATCTCCCAAACCTTGCTTTGTTATAGACTAAAATACACTGTATCACCCAGATCTATATCAGATCATTCAAAAATCAGTCTCTCCCTAAACTTTCGAACTTATAAACAAAATGTCCCCTATTTCAATAATTGGAAATTAAATCCTAAAATCATTCAAAACCAAGAAGTAGCACAGGAAATCACTAGTATTATAGCCCAACTTGAAAAAGACTTAATATCCACTTAAATCCCTTACGACATGCAATGGGCGCTGCCAAAGCGGTCATTAGAGGTATCATTATCCAAAAATCTGCATGGCTCAAGGAAAAAATTACAATAACCTCAAAAATAAACTGGAGACCCAAATCAAGACTGCTGAATTAAAACTTCAAAATAAGTACTCAAAAGAAAAATAAGTACTCAAAAGACCTGGGGGATAAAATAACTGACTGGCAAAAGCAATTATACAAACATTATCTAGAAAATACCTCTCTGTTAGAATTAAGATCAATATAGCAATACTCAGAATGGGCACAAACACCTTCAAAAATCCTAGCTAGATTAATAAACATTATACCATGACCCCCCCAAAACGTGCACGCTGATTGGCCAGCGTGCCCGTTGTAAATCGAGTTATACTAATGGAAAAAGGTCCGGTCGCTCGGACTTTTTTCCATTAGTATAACTCGGTTTTTTAAAACACTGTCTCGCTATGTTAAATGGGTTTAACATAGCGAGACAGCTTTAAAATAAGCAACAGAGATCTCCGTTGCTTATTTTAAAGCTGTCTCATGTTAAACTCATTTAACATAGCGAACATAAAAAGCAACGGAGATCTTGCTTTCTCCGTTGCTTTTGCCCACATCTCTGATGTACTGCGCAGGCGCGCAGTACATCAGAACTGCCGCGGATGCCAGACATTTGCGGAAGGGCAGTAAACATGCATTATACTATGCCATTATTTAAGAAAAGTAATAGTTTCTTTTCTTAAATAATGTCATGGTATAATAGCAATAACCCACTTCTGGGTGTGGGTAATGCTAAATTTACCCACGGTTGGCTTTGTTTGGTCCCTCGGGCACTCGGGACCAAACCACGACAACCGTGGGTAAATTTAGCATTACCCACACCCAGGCGTGGGTTATTGCTATATTAAAAATGGTCCACTGAGGATTAAAGAAATACAGTATGAAGGACTCTTGAAGCATAAGGACCAAGACATTGCAGATGCATTCGAAGACATTTATAATAAACTATATAACTTATACCTCCCTCCCTGTTCAGACAAATTTTGTGATTTTATACATAATATAAAATTTCCACAAATTTCAGACGATCAGGAAAAACTTCTAAAAATACCCTTGCAACTAAAAGAGATAAAAGTTGCGATAAACAAACTCAAACCGGGTAAATCTCCTGGGCCTGACAGCTACACCTCTGAAATTTATAAGCAATTCATGGAACCTATTTCCAAAGTCTTATTAAAAGTTTTCAATTATATAATACAATACGGTATAACAGATAATTATCTTAATGACTCCAAAACTGTGTTAATTCCCAAGCCAAAATCAGACCCAACAGATCCAGCCAACTATAGATCAATTGCCCTGATAAATGCTGAGATTAATATACTATCCCAGTTTTAAAGATTAGCTGACATAAGAGTTCTCAATGCATGCTAATTTGGTAATTATATGATCAGGCAGTATACAATGTAGAATTTTGCAAAACTTTGACAATATTATAACTATTATGTATCATATACTGCAATACATAATATAAAAAGAAGGAAATATTACAAAACACAATTTTAGTTACATCTGGAAAAGTGAATGATATAAAGTGAATGATAATTGTGACTGTGATTTTATGCACTTTTAATTTTTAGTACTTCTATATTTTATAGCATAGGCCAGATTCAGATGTGCTGAATCTAGACTGGTATCACTTGAACATTAAACCCAGCTCTTCACTGATACTTTAAGATTTGAGGCATCCATTGCTTTCAACTAACTATAAGTGCCTGTTTTTGCTCTTATATTCCACTTTTTAATTTGTATTTGCATTCTACTGTCTGTTTGAATTGTCTGAACTATTTTAGCCACATTTTACTATATACTGTACTAGTTCAGCTGTAGCATAGCCCATTTCCAAGTTTGCTGCTTCCGGGTCTGTTTTGTAACTTCTGAGCATCAAATTCAAGCCATCTTTGTTGGTGAAGGCCCTACTGCACCCTTTTGGGAGGAGAGTGTTGTCTGGGTCCCACCTAATCTGGGGTGATTGGACAAGAGCTAAGAGACAGCATCCTTATTGGCTAGTTTGAGTTGTATGTTGTATGTTGGTTTAATGCTCTACTCATGGCACAGTCTCATTATCATCTACCAGGGTAAAACTATAATCAAATTGAATGTAAGTGGTGAATGTCTTACTGATTGTGCATATAACTTAATTTCTCTTATATAATGACATTTTATCTCACTGTGGAGCTTTTCTCCCAGGTCTCCACTGAAAATGATCCACTATGCTCAGTCTGACTAACCCAGTCAACAAATATAAAATAAATAAATAAATAATAAAAAAGGGTTATTTCTTGTTTTATTTAAGCCCCATGTTTGCCCTTGTTTGCGTGCAGCACCATTGCAGTGGTGGTTACCGTTGCTGGTTATAGACGCAAACGTTTTGCTTGTGAAGTTTTCCCTTAGCACTTTGCTTGTTGTTAACCAGAGGTTTTTCATGGCCCTGCTCTACTGTCAGGTGGAACACTAAGCCTAGCCTCAGAGGTACCAACACACCTGTCACCCACTAGCCATTCCTAACTATGACCTCTTTTCTTGACCATATAAATTTACCTAGCACTATGGCAGACAATTTTCCACAGTTTCTTCAGCCAGCTTGGTCAACATAAATATCCTGAGACAATATAGTAACTGCCTCATGTTCACCAACAACTCTCTACTCCTAGTCCACACAAATTCAACATGTGAGACATGCAACTATATTAAGAATCTTGACTCCATGCTCTCTCACACACCAGTCAGTACATATGACAATGAGTGGGTTGCCAGCATGCCCACCTCCCCTCCTACTCCACCAAAACACATATCACACATACCTACATATGTGGAGGCCCTCAACAGAAACATACCTAAACATCAGAGACCTCCTAAACACAAGCACGCTACACATAATACTTCCTCTACAGAACAAAATACACAAAATAACGTATGCACCAGTGTCTCACCTGTCAAGCCCTTAAGGCAAAACATAAAACCAAACATATTAGTCATAGGTGATTCCATCGTGAGACACACAGATGTCCCTCTCACCAGGCTGGATAAGGAAAAAGTCACAGTCAGCTGTCTGTCAGGTGCTAGGATCCATCACATCACATCACACATGCACTCAGGTCTTTCAACAACAGGTACTGTTATGACTCTGTCATAGTCCATGTTGTTGTGAACGACTTCAGATGTACCTCTCTGGACTATATGAAAAGAAACATGACTGAGCTCTTGAATTATGTGTCACAGGCAGGTATGTCCCTAGCCTTAAGCAGAATTTTACCTTCACCTTGAATGATGCCTCACTACAAACAGAAAACAATTGACTTCAATTTTCTAGTGTCATTCAAAGGGGATCCAGTATCTGTCAGCCTGGAATGACATTATCGACAGACCTCAATGTTTTACCAGAGATGGTCTTCATCTGTCACCCCTGAGGTTCTTGCCATGCCCATAGTACCTTTATTAGGCAGTGTCTCAAGGAAAAAAATTCCCAACATAAAAAGTACATCTAAAAACAACCTCAAGGTTATGCTGCTAAACGCTAGGAGTCTTAACATGAAACTGCACTCACTGAAAGGAGTCCCACCTTGGAACATGCAGACATTTCTGCAGTCACAGATACCAGGTTCAAGGATTTGGAGAGCACACCAGCCATACTGCATTACACTTCCTTCCTCATGTTCAGACCACAAACTGAAGGCATGAAAACTAAAGGAGGCAATGTATTAATATTCATTAAACATAAATACACCTCCAGATTGGTTAAACAGTATGATTCCCTGGAGATATTTCAGGTGCAATTAACTGTTGGTAGGACACCTATTCAAGTCATTGCCCGCTACAGGACCCCACTCCATGAATCAGGACACCCACACTTCCTATTTGGATCTACATGAGTCTATCAAGATACATCCGAACACCATGGTTTTGGGAAACATTAACTACCCATCCATTGACTGGGTAAATTACTCATGCTCATCCTCAATGCCCTGGACCAGCTGATTGACATCTCCACAAGAGGTGCCAACATCCTGGATCTGGTGCTTACCAATATGGGGGTTCACTGTAGAACCCCCACTGTGAGGTCTTCCCTGGTGAGATCTGACCACAAATCAATCTCATTCGAAGTAATTATCATACCTGACCCTCCAACAGCAGCAGCAAATCAAGTAAAAAACTTCTCCAAAGCAGATTATAGCCTTTTATGGGATGGTATATACAGCTTCACTGCACCCTCCCAGATGGAACTGGCAGCTATGTTGAGTTCTACACCAATGCTTTGTACAAACACCTGTATAACTACATTGACTTGGCTGTACTTGATAGGACCAAAATAAGCTCCTCAAGGAAGAGAAAACCTGCCTGGTGGACAACTGCCATTAATAGGCTTTACAATAAAAATAAGAAATTGCTGTCTAAGAGTAAGAGGGAGCAAGCCCTAAACTGGAAACACTCTCTCCTCAAATTAAACAATTATTTTTTTTATTTTTTTTTTATTTATTTTACATTTGTTGACCGGGATAGTTCGACTGGATGCATGTCCATTTTCAGCAGAGGCCTGGGGAGAAAAGCTCCAAGGGTAAGCAGATACAGCATTACATAATACCAGCATTACATATTACAAACAGACTATTTACAGAGATTACATAAGTAAGCAAGTTAAACAAGTTCCACAGGTTAGAGTTAATCCTGAGCACAAGTCAGGATTAAATTAAATTACACAGTAAACTGGTTAGCAGATTTTTACACATTCTAGAGAGAGTTAGCCAGGCTTGATACATTGACATAGCCAGTTAAGTGACAAATGTTGTTTGAGTCTAGTTTTAAATTGACCTAAGGTGGAAAGTAAGGTAATATCAGCTGGAAGAGATTTCCAGGATCTACTTACAGAGTTTACAAAGAGAGAATCATCGGCTGTGTTATTAATTTTGCTAGTCTGAATTAGTAGTTTGTTAGAGGATCGAAGTGGTCTAGGATTGTTTTAAGGGGTGATAATATTTTTAAGCGCAGGAGTATTGTTTGGATTATAGAGGATTTTATAGGCCATAATCAGTTGGCTATACTGGATTAGGCTAGGTAGTTCAAGCCACCCAAGCTGATTTAGATTGATGCAATGATGTGTCCTAAAAGGCAGCCCAGTGGCAAACCTGGCAATGTGGTTGTAGCAAATTGAGAGTTTGTTAAGGACAGTCTTGTTTAAATTCGAGAGTAGAGGGGATGCATACAGAAGGGTTGAAAGAAGGTGAGAGCGAGCCATGGCAATTTTAGCTGAAGGGGTTAGGAAGGCTTTTATTCTGTAAAGTGACCCTAGTTTTTTATTGATGGTTTTGATAGTTTGGTTAACATGTAGGTCAAATTTTAGATTATTGTCTATGATGACACCTAATAGTTTTGTAGATGGGTTAGGGGAGATTATTGTGCCATCATTTGATTTTATGGTAAAGGTGAAAGCGGTAGACCTACGTGTTGGTGAAAATAACAGCATTTTAATTTTTTTGGGATTTAGGATCAGACGATGTTCAGAAAGCCAGTTTTCTATTGTATTAAAGGTGATCTGGGTAGCTGACCATAACTCTATTGGAGATGTGGCTGAGCAAATCAGAGTAGAGTCATCAGCATATTGGACACAGCTGACTTTTGTGATGACAGTATAAAGGTCGTTAATGAAGATGGAGAACAGCAAGGGCCCCAGTATAGATCCTTGTGGTACTCCAAGGGTGTTAGGTAGAAGGTTAGAGAGTTTGTTCTACCAGAGGACAGCCTGCTGTCAACCATTCATGTAGGATTGAAACCATTGGAGGGCTCCAGTATCTAGACAGAATGTTTGCAGGGTGTGGATTAAAAGTTGGTGATCAACCATATCGAATGCCTTGGAAAGATCCAAAAAGAGGGCTGAGGATATATAATTATTGTTGCGATTATGGTTTATGGTGTTAGTAAAGGCTAGGAGGGCTGAAGTAGTGCTGTGATGAGGACAGAAGCCATGCTGAGTATCTGCCATAAGGCAATTTTGGATTAGGTGGTGCATGAGTTGTCTATGAATACATTTTTCCATAATCTTTGCAAGTGGAGAAAGCATAGCTATTGGCCTATAACTGGAGAATTCAGTAGAGCTGCTTCCTTTGTGAAGTGGGATTACATAGGATATTTTCCAGATGGTGGGAATTTTAGCTTCTACTATGGTTCGATTGATTAGTATTGAGATGGGGTAAGCAATAGCATCAGCTGATTTTTGTAGGTACTCAGCAGGGAGTTGATCAGCAGAAAGTGTAGTGGGTTTTAATTTTTTGATCAAGGTACGGATAAGTGAAGTGGTGACTGGTTGGAATCTGAACGCGAGTCGGTTTCTAGGGGTGCTACTTTCAGGACCAGGGGAGCTAGGAGGTAGTTGGCTAGCTAGGGCTTGAATTGTCTCAGTAAAGAATTTGTTAAAACTATCAGAAACATCTTCAGGGGTATTATCAATAGTAGCAGCAGGGATTGGGGTTGAAGTTTGTCCAGGGTGTAGTAGATTATTTAAACCTGCCCAAAACATCTGAGGGTTATTTTGATTTACTGTCTGTAAATTACAGTAGTATTGTTTTTTGTCTTGTAAAATTGATTTTTTGGTTTTGTTCCTGGATTGCCTGTATTTAATGTGATCTTGAGGGAAGAACGCCATAAAGTCCATGCTTTGCTTCTAAGGGTAATTTTGAGTTTAAACTCTATAGAAAGCCATGGTGCA
Organism: Protopterus annectens; assembly: GCF_019279795.1. Classification (NCBI taxonomy): domain Eukaryota; kingdom Metazoa; phylum Chordata; order Ceratodontiformes; family Protopteridae; genus Protopterus; species Protopterus annectens. The sequence goes on from NC_056737.1 coordinate 131,164,487, forward strand.
GTTTTTGCCTTGGTTCTCTTTGAACAAACAGGTGCATGCAAATCAAGGATTTCAAGGAATTTGTTGTTAAAGTATGCTACTGCTTCCTCTAAGGGAAGGTGTTTTAGAATAGACCAATTACATGAGTTTAGTTCTTGTTGGAATTTGGCAGGGTCAAAGTTTTTTTTGTTTCTAACCTTTCTGAGTAAGGGTTGTTAGGAATTAATGGTTTTGTGCTTAATTACAAGCAAATAAGACTTTTTGCAAAGTCCTCCAAAGCAAACTATGAATCCAAATTAGCTTCCTCAACTAAGGACAACCATAAGGCATTCTTTAGTTGCATCCGTAACCTAAAAGGAAAGGCCCAGATTTGTGACAAGCTGGTAGTTAATAATACCCCATATACTGAGACTGTGGACATAGCTAACCTGTTGGCCCGACAGGTTCTATGAAAACTTCACAGCCCTGTCCCTGCCACACATACCCCATGATGTCCCTACCACCTGACCCCTACCTTGTATCTCTAAAGAGCAGGCTGTAAACACCCTCTCTAAGGTCAAAAACAGAGCATCTGTGGGACCTGATACTATCCCATGCTACATCCTACATGGGCTCCAACAAGAATTAGCAACATCATTGGGTGTTCTTTTTAATCATAGTCTAAGCACTGGCTTTGTCCCAGCTGAATGGAAAATGGTTAGTGTTATTCCCTTGCAAAAAGGTGGTGCTTTCACCTTTCACTGACCCCAGGAACTATAGCTCTATTAGCCTCACTAGCCTTATCTGGAAGGCCATGGAGCAAATCATCATGGACCTTATCAACAAAGATATAGGTAATCTGCAAACACTTGACCCTACTCAGTCTGGATTTGTCAAAGAGAGATCATGCCTGTTAAAACTGATGGATCTTCAAGACATTCACTAAAGCCCTGGAAGAGGGGAAATATGTGCATACAGCCTACCTAGACTTAGCCAAGGCTTTTGACACTATCCTCCACTCAGGCATCATTGACAAACTCACCCAGCTAGGTATAAACCCTTATATCATTAGATTGATCACTAACTGGATCACAGATAGAGCACATATAGTCAAAACAGGGGAATCCACCTCTGACAGCAGACCTGTAACTAGTGGTGTTCCACAAGGATCAGTCCTGGGACCTCTACTGTTTGGAATCTATTTCTCCAAAGTACAAACAAAAACTAAAGGTCTGTGGCTGACAAAGTTTGCTAATGATTGCAAACTGGGAGTGATCATAGAATCTCCAAATGATGTCAACATCCTACAAGAGAGTCTTACACAGACAAATAATTGATGCAAAAGTCATGGTCTTAAACTCAGTGCAATAAAATGTATTATTATCTCTTTCAGTAACAGCAATGTTTCTGCTAGCTACCACATCAATAGCAACACCTTAAGTATGCACTTAGTGGTGACAGACCTGGGCACACAAGTTGACAGCAATCTTACCTTTGATCACCATGTCTCCACAGTGGTAAGAAGGGCATTCTATATTGTTCATCTCATAAGTAAGGGCATTGCCTCCAGAAAAAAAGAAATTATAAGCTTCCTGTAGTCTTACCTCATCAGGCCAATAACTGAGTACAACACCCCTTTTGGTATGTACCTTTCCAAGCACCTACAGCAATTGGAGAAACAACAAAGGTTCCTCACAAGGAAAATTCAAGGTCTTCAGCAACTGTCTTATGTGAATCATCTGAAATCACTGTCACTTTATTCGGTTTCATACAGATGACTCAGAGGCGATCTCTGCCTTACATATAAGGCAATCGCTGACCCTGCTTTATTGGAAATGCTGGATAATCGCAAGCCAAATGGTACACAGTTTACTCACACTAAAGACCTTAACCTAGTAAGTGACATTAATAGAATCTGCAGGAGGACAGATTTGTCTCCCAGAGGTTACCATACCTTTCAAACAGACTCCCACTTCATGTCAAACAAAGCATCTCATTAGACCTCTTCAAACTCAATCCGGACGATTGGAATGATAACCGTAAATTCACCCCAGGGTCCCACCTCTGTCCCTCTTGGACATGGGCATTAGGTTCTGATCATGGAAATAAGGGTAGAACTTGGCTACACTTGTAAGGGCCCTAGGACCATTAGCCTAGTAACTTCATATGATCTTATGGTCCAAGGTTCTACATGGGGGGGGGGGTATGTTTAATATGCATCAACTGGAATATTTCTAAACCAAGCCCACTAATATGCTATTGGATTTTTAAAGTATTATAGAGCATGTAGCAGAGGTCACATGATTAAAACATGGCAGATAGCTAAATAAGAAGTTGTTTATGTTTTGTGCCAGGTGGGGAAGGAGACAGCCGGCACATTATAACATAGTCTGATTAGAGAAATGGTGTTACACATCAATGGTCGAAACTAACTAGTGACAAGATTTTAGGGAACTTGACTTCATGGGACACTAGAACACCTGATAATAGCAATACTTTGTCTTGTACCTCCCAGAGGTCACATGTTCACTCTGCCATTAAACTATTCTGCAACAGACTGTGTGTGATGTTAAAAGATACCATGGACAGATGTGTGTCGCAAAGCTTACTAATGAGTTATACAAAGTGCTGCTGATGACAAGTGTGCAAAAAAAACCTGGATATTAACATTAATTTAAGCAGTGATGAATTCCCCCACCTTCTCTTGCAGTAACCTCTTACTCTTCACTACTTAATACAAACAATTATAAGGGCACTGACATTTGTCAATAAGAAAGGAAAATACTGCACTACAGTGATCTCCAAGCAGGAATGACATTTCCATAATATAATTTAGAGAATGGATGACCTGTACATCTTCACCCTGATTGGAGAACACGCATTTTGTGGGACAGTGTTAAAGTACAGGTAATACCCTCTGAAAAACAAGTCTGGCAATTCTCAGCAGCAGCAGCAGAATATTAAGCTGACATGAAGCTTGTATACAAAAAAAGCAAACAGCTACCATTATTTTTTGCTCGCTAAATGTGTCTTTGCTGTTTTAAAAAAAGAATAAATGTATGAAAATGTGTGTGCGTGTGTGTGTGTGTGTGTGTGTGTGTGTGTGTGTGTGTGTGTGTGTGTGTGTGTGTGTGTGTGTGTGTGTGCACATCTATCTGTGGGTGCATGCATGCGGTTCTGTGTATTTGTGTGTAAGAGAGTGAGTGAGAGAGATACAGAGACAGCACTTAACAATGTCTTTAAGCATGTATTCCTTAAAACAATAAGCAGTATAAAAAGCTAATATTTGCTGTTATTGACTGACATTAATCCTCAATAATATACCAGCACATACCATAAGATACAAAGCAGAATTATGCAGCAAAATTAGGGACAGTTACGAGGCATGTGGAGGGTGTTGCAATGTCTTATATTCTATGATTTGTTTTCATTCATTTGTTAACAATGAGACATCTGAGGTGTATTCACTCAACAAAGTGGTTGTCTATATGCATCTCTGCCCGTGGTTCTAAATATGTGTGCCTTTGTGTGTGTGTGTGTGTGTGTGTGTGTGTGTGTGTGTGTGTGTGTGTGTGTGTGTGTGTGTGTGTGTGTGTGTGCATGTGTGTGTGAAGACATTTTATACTTTTCTTATAGTTTGGATGTAAAATAATTCCTCCAGCAGCAATTTCATATGGTACAACAAGTCTGAAATATTATGTGCAGGAAGTATTTGACTTTAAAAATATTTTAAATAATATTATTATTACTCCACAGTGATAAACCAATAAATAAATAAAATAAAAGGCTGCATCCTACATGAACTCCAGGAAGAGCTAAACCCAAACATAAAACTACTGTTCAATCTCAGTCTTACTACAGGATATGTACCCAAAGAGTGGTGTACAGCAACAGTGGTCCCTCTCCACAAAGGTGGTGCCTCGATGGATCCTGGAAACTATCGCCCCATAAGCCTGACTAGCTTGGTCTGCAAAGTTATGGAAAGGATCATCATGGACCTCATAAATAAAGATATTGGGGACCTACAGACACTGGATCCTATCCAGTTCGGCTTTGTTAAGGGCAGATCCTGCCTCTTAAACCTGGTTGATTTCTTTGAAACAGTCACCAAGGCCATTGACGAGGGGAAGGTGGTCCACACAGCCTACCTGGACCTCGCAAAAGCCTTCGATACAATACCCCACTCGGGCATTATAGATAAGCTCACCAGCTTAAATATAAATCCCTATGTCACTAGATGGGTTGCAAACTGGCTCAAGGACAGAAGCCACATGGTTAGAATTGCTGGAGCCATGTCAGACTCCAAACCAGTTACAAGTGGCATCCCACAAGGCTCAGTCCTGGAACCTCTCTTGTTCAGTATATATTTCTCGGAGGTACAGGCCAACACGGAAGGACTGTGGCTGACCAAGTTTGCAGATGACTGTAAACTGGGCGCCATAATCAACTCTCCAGCTGACACAAGCATCCTCCAAAAGGGCCTCATAGAAACAGGCAACTGGTGCCAGAGCCATGGCCTCAAGCTAAACGCCAAAAAGTGTATAGTCATCCCCTTTGGCAAAAACAAAGTGCCCACAAATTACCACATAGGTGGTAATCCATTAAGTACAGAAGAAGTAATTAGGGACCTGGGGACCCAAGTTGACAGCAATCTCTCATTTGACAACCACGTGGCCAAAGTGGTTAGAAAAACATTTTATATAGCCCACCTAATCATGAAGGGATTCACATCTAGATCAGGGGAGGTCATCGTGCCTCTTTACTCATCCTTCATCAGGCCCATAGTTGAGTACAATGCCCCTTTTGGGATGTACCTTACCAGACACCTGCAGCAACTGGAAAAACCTCAAAAATACCTCACCAAGAGGATCAAAGGGCTCAAACAGATGCCATATGCTGCCCGGTTAAAGAAACTCCAGCTCTACTCAGTGGCATACCACCTGCTCAGAGGCAATCTGTGCCTGACATATAAAGCCATGTCCAACCCGGAATTAATGGACATGCTGCACCTCAGAAAATTCAAATCCCATTGAGCTATGCGCTCAAGAGACTTGAAACTCAGCACTGAAATAAATAGGACATGCTGGAGGGACAAATTCATAACCCAGAGGCTCCCTTCACTCTGGAATAAAATCCCAGTCCAGGTTAGGCAGAGTCCCTCATTGACTCTCTTCAAAGGAATCTTGATGAGTGGATGGGAGATCATAGGTTTACCCCGGGTATCACTTCTGTGTCACTGTTAGACAGAGGCACAGTATACTAACCTCGAAAAAGGGCATAGTAAATTCATTTAAAATGGGTGGCGAAAGCCAAACACACTCTGGCTAGGCTTATAAATGCCCTAGGGCAGATAGCCTAGTATGAACCTATGACCTATGAACCTATGAACCTATGAACAGGGAAAGAGGAGGTGAAGGTAAGCACAACAAGTATACCCACAGAACAAAGAGCACAACACAAGACAGAAAAGGTTGGGAAAAAACAGTAAGGACAGGTAAGTTATACAAACAGAACACTGCACAATATGGGAATGAAAAGTTGTCAGACAGGGTGGAAATGCATACTAGCCATGGAGAAATGCAGAAAAACAAATCTACCAATGCACTATCATGTTAGCACATGCTGCAAGCTATGTGACAATCATACCTGGATGTGTATGACCAATGGTAAACGTGTGTTGTAGCATAATAAATAAGGAACACAGTACAAATTGGATAAATAAGTGCATATCCAAATAATCTGTCAGCAGTGCAGGTGCTAGCCAAGCCACATCACAAATGCAGGTCAAGCAATGGTACATAAATCCAGGGGACAGAACCAAACCTACAACCATGTATGTGAAAGACAAACAACCAAGCATGGCGCCAGACAGAAGTACTACAGAAACTCAGCAAAAGCTGCTATGTACACATGTAGGTATAGACAACCAAAACAAACATATAATGGAATGTGTGTATGCTACACACATATGCCATGTCAAATACAACACATAGGTGTACATTTGTATGTATGCGTGTGTCAGTGACATAAATGAAATGTACATTAAATCAAGGTCAATAGACATGCATACACCAATGCCATATAATAATATATTAAAATATGTAACAGTACAGAATAATGAAGATAGCAGTTTGTATATATGGATGTGAAAAAACTACACTGGGTAACATTCAAGTAGAATGATAAGTGTGCATTGCAAGTATTAGACAGTAGCTTGTGTGCCCATGTCCGGCATTGTAAAATGGCCATGTATTAGACACATGTTCACTGTGTCAAATTAATAAATGGTAATGGGCAGTAGTTTTGACAAAGAAAAACATGCCTGCAATAAATACTAGTGACATATTAAGGTGGGAAGAAGGTGAACAACCTGGGACCATATCATGGTAAAGCAGGATGCAGTAAATCGATACAATGCAAATGCATTTGTAAAGCACACAGGGTGTTGTAGAAGACACACAGACAGACATACATTTAAACAAATGGAAAATGTATGTCAAATGGCCAGATGGACTGCTCATGCTGACAAAACTGGACATGTATAAACACACATATATAGTAATGTGCAATCATGTCACATCAACATGCATAGGTAAGTAAGTTAAAAATTGCAATCACATACACATATACTGTCATGCAAATGGTAAATAAAGAAACACATGTATATATCAACCACACTGCTCATTACAGAGAAGAGGACACATCTGTGAGTATCATTACAGCACATCAGCAGTACATCACTGAATGCTCACTTGTCTAAGGTATATTTCTGTGGAAGTATGCATCTGACTATGTGCACAGACACATACAGTCATAATGTGTACAACTATTTATGGAAGGTGTACACCAATATCACTACATTATGGATGCAGAAATGCTACATACAACAGACATGTTATGATGTACTGTGAGAGAATGTGTAATCTGTGACATTGTGTACAGATTAATGTTACATTGCTGTTTGATGCCATCAGATAAGGAGGACTGCACATAGACAGGATGTACCTGTATCTGATCCCATATGGCATCAGTATTGCCAAACAATGACACAACACCACATACTGAGAGTGGGACATCATGGCAACTGTAATCCAAAAACATGTGGAATGACATGTCTGTATGTTGCACATACCTGATATAGCAAAACAGACATCCAAGCCATATGACATTGTTAGTGTTGCACTATGGACAACATATTTTGTCTGTCAGTCATCTCAGTAAGACACACATTTATAGGCTGCTTGTTTCAGCACTAACAACAGGTTAATTGTCACAATGCAGGGACAAATTGAATGTGCGTGTAGTTAGTGTAATGTGTTAATGTGTGTCATGCATACATTGAAAACAAAGTAAATATCATGCAATAAAAATGCATAAATATAACAGATCATGGTATGCACACACAGGAGTGCATATACAGTCAAAACAATTAAAATGTCAATCACCACACTGGTAGCAGAATACAAGTGGAGCACACAGACAATACCTACCAACCAGAGGGACCTGGCTGATTTGTATCAGACTACCGAATGATCTCATGAGCTATTATCCTGAATAAATCCCACATAGCCTGTGCCATCTCATCAAAGAAGGTCCACATCATATCCCTCATCTGTGTTCAGAACACATCGGTCATGACCTCCCTGATCTCCCCCCAGTAATCATCTCTGTCATGGCTATGGTGATGTCTCCTCTGGAGTGCATGCAGGATGTCTCAGGCATGGGCAGGCCCAGGCTCTTCATCACCATCGTCATCATCATCATCATCATCATCATCATCACCTTCTTCTTCAGATGATTCTGGCAGCGGCCTTGCATGTGCAAGCCATCATCTTTGGCAAATGTCCTCAGGTACCTTGTTCTGCAAAGATTAACTATGAAACCCAACAGAAAAGAAAACTCACATGAAAATCAGAGTACAACACAATATCAAGTAATTGTTAGCTATAGACTCCCTTCAGTGAGCCAAGATATCCACGCTGCTTACTTGGACCTACTTGAGTCAATCAAATTACAGCCAAATACTCTACTCATGGGCAATTTTAACTATCCCTCCATTGACTGGGAAACTTATATGAGTACCAACATTCTCACACAAAGGTTTCTGGATTTTGTTAACACAAATGCCCTGGAACAAATAGTATGCAACCCCAAAAGGGATCAAATATTCTTGACCTGGTCCTCACCAACATGGGTGACTGTTGCACCACCCTCATTGGTTAAATCTGATCACAAATCAATCACATTTGAAGTAGCTATAATACCTAAAGCCCTCTTAGATGAAATCAGGCTAAAAATTTCACTAAAGCTAATTATACCCTCCAAAGGGATGGCATAAATAATTTCCAAGCTCTGTTCTCACTGACCATATTGACAACTATGCTAAGGTATACACAAATGCCTTGTACAAACACTTACACAAATGTATTGACACAGCTGTACCTGATAGGATTAAAACAAGATCCTTGATTAAAAACAAGCCTCCCTCGTAGACATCTAACAATACTTTATACAACAAGAGGAAGAGGTTGCTGTCTAAGAATAAAAAAGAGAGGTCCCAGCACTGGAAGAACATCCTCCTCTGCTTGAACAAACAAATAAGACAACATGTAAAATCCTCTAAGGGCAACTTCAAAAAAATTTAGCAACCATAGCTAAGGATAACCATAAGGCATTCTTCAGCTATATCCATAACCTAAAAGGTAGGACCCAGATGTGTACTGAAATAGCTGTGGATGGCATCACATACACTGATTCTGTGAAAATAGCTAACCTATTAACTGACAGGTTTGGTGAAAATTTCACCCCCATGTTCCCTCCAAACATTCCAGAAAGCATTCCCTCTACATCTCCCTCACCTTGCATCTCCAAAGAGCATGTCATTAGTCTCTCCAAGGCCAAAACCACATCCTCTATGGGACCAGATGGCATTGCAGGTTGTGTTTTAAATGGTCTAAAACATGAGTTAGCAACTCCGTTAAGTACAGTCTTCAACCACAGTCTGAGTACTGTTTTTGTCCCTGATGAATGGAAAACAGCAACCATCATCCCCCTTCATAAAAGAAGTACAGCAACAGACCCTGGGAACTACAGACCCATAAGCTTAACCTGCCTTCTCTGTAAGGCCATGGAATGAATCATTATGAACCTTATAAATAAGGATATAGGTGATTCCCATACCCTTGATCTCACACAGTTTGTTTTTGTCAAAGACAGGTCATACCTGTTAAGTCTGGTGGACTTCTTTAAAAATGTCACCAGATCTATAGACGGAGGCAAATCTGTGCATACAGCTTACCTTGAACTAGCCAAGGCCTTCAACACAATTCCACATTTGGGCATCATTAATAAACTCTCCCAGTTGAATATAAACCCTTATGTCATCAGGTGGGTTGCTAACTGGCTCAGACAAAGTTGGGGACTTTACCTCAACCAGTAGACCTGTTACTAGTGGGGTTCCACAGGGGTCAGTGCTGGGCCCCTATTGTTCGGAACATACTTCTCAGAAGTTCAAGAAACAGAGGGGCTGTGGCTAAGTTTGCTGATGAGTGCAAATTAGGTGCAATCATTGAATCTGCAAACCATGTCAATATACTTCAAGAGGGAATTACACAAACCAGCGATTGGTGCCAAAGCCATGGACTCAAACTCAGTGCTAAAAAGTGCATTATCATCCCCTTCAGTAAAAATTATATCCCTGCAGACTATCCTATAAATAATAATACCCTAAGTAAGAAATCAGTAGTGAAAGACTTGGGAACGCAAGTTGACTGTAGCCTATACTTTGACCACCACATGTCTATTGTGGTAAGGAAGGCATTTCACTTTGCAGACCTCTTTAGCAAAGAGATTGCCTCAAGAGAGAAAGAGGTCATAACACCTCTGTACTCGACCCTCATCAGCCCAATAATTGAGTACAATGCTCCCTACATTGACAGACTGAAGTTACTGTCACCATACGCAGTAGCATACAGATTACTTAGAGGAGACTTGTGCTTGGCCTACAGAGAAATTTCAGATTCAGACCTATTGGAAATACTGCACATCCACCAGTCAAATGGGACAAGGTTCACCACTTCAGGGATCTTAACCTGGCCTGTGACATAAATAGGGTCTGATGGAGAGACAGATATGTCTCTCAGAGGTTGCCCCTCCTCTGGAATAGGCTACCAATTCACATCAAACAAAATTCCTCTATGACCCTGTTTAAGCACAGCCTGGATGACTGGATGGGAAACCAAAATTTCTGCCCTGAATTTCACCTATGACCCTCCTAGATATGGGCAGTCATTTGCTAACTAAGATCTTGAGTTTAGACAAGATCCTTTATATTGGGTTTCTCTAGTATTATATTGGATATACATGGCTAGGCTTATAAAGAGCTTCAGGTCAATAGCCTATGGACCTATAAATCTATAAAATTTACACAGGGACTGAGACATAGCCATTATGGACAGAGTTACCAGTAGCCCTATATGTTGTACTCCTAAAAGGGACAACAGTATTCTTTCCTAAACAAATACATATGCTTAGACACACACACACACACACACACACACACACACACACACACACACACACACACACACACACACACACACACACACACACGTCATTAGCTTTGTAAAAATGTTTGAATGGTCAATAAATATATTTTACTGCCTGCATTCAATGTTGTATATAAGCGGACACAACATGCCATTGTATAAATGAGGAGAAAGTTATTGGACACTACTCTGTACTATAGGCACAGCATCTGACAACCATCTGAGACAGGCAGTATGATATCAGGCTAAACACATCAATATAATGAGTAAAACACTAAAAACAAATGTTATATGTTTAATCAAAACAACTGTAGACATATCAGACTGCAATATATCTGTTAGTAATAGCATTACATGTGCACAGCTGTAAGCATTCTCTTCAGAAACAATCAGGAATCAGAAGGCTTACAAAACAAATATTTTGGAATCTGCTTGCTAATTATGAACTTTTGCTGTCAGCTGGGTACCTGCTCAAGTGACAGTCAACCTTGTCTATAGCGATGTTTTTTTTAAATAAAACAACCAAGGAGTTGTAGACAGAAACAAAACCAATGTTGACCTGCAGGATTTTCTCATGATGAACTGCTACTATCAAATGGGAATCTGCACAAGTGACAGTCAATCTAGGCTATAACAGTGATTTTACAAACACACCCATTTGAACTGAAGGCCATACTGCACAGCAGTTAACACTGTCACCACAGACTCCTACTCACTCTGTGAATAGCCAGGCCATGCACAACAGATCAGACATCATAAACCACTTCCAAACACACAAATATACCAAACCATTACTCATAAACAATAATCACAATACTTGCACTTATATGTAAAACATTTACTTTAAAACCTGTGTGTCAGATACACACAACAGACTGTCATTTAGGAAGTGGATGTGTTGTTAAAACAATTGTGTGGACAAAAGGGATCCAAAATACAAACTATATCAACACTATAAGTTTTAAACATAATTGTAATGACAGCTACTGCTTACTTATTTAACTTACCTTACTGATGCATGATGGGTATTCCTGCATTCTAAACAATAAGTATGTAATTCTGAAAAATACAGGCCGAAAACAGTGGAACATACATCTCAGTTCATAATATATGTAAAATATTCAACATATCTCTCTCCCTCCACTGCTCTTCAAGTCTATGCATTCCTCAATGCACATAGCTCTGTTCTGACTGCAGTCCTCATCATCTGAAATTAAAAAAAAATAATAAATTATTCCTCAAATAACAAGGATAAACATTTCACAACACACTTTGTAGACTGTTATTCTGAAGAACATTAGATAAGCACAATACTCAACTGACATTGTAACATTCAAGTGTTAACATCTTTGAGCACAGAATGGAGGATATGGAGGATATGAAATTTAAACCTGCAGATGCAACCTACATCAAATTCTAACATTGAGGTCTTGCTGCCTACCTAACACATCTTAACTGTAAAGGCATGTTTTCCAGGCAGTGAAAAAAATTAATGTAATGACAACATCCTGATGGGAGATGGTCTACCAAGAATGGTCTTGGCTTAGGATTGCAAACTATGAACATGTGCTGCTCATGTAGCTAAACTGTTTTTAAATTACATTCATGTCAGTACGTACTGTGTTCAGAAAAAAGAAACAGTAATTAAGATAATCCATTCCACTGCGGTGGTGTTGCTGTGGTAGCATTGTCGCCTCACAGTAAGACGTTGTCCTGTTCGATTCTCAGCTAGAGCGTCCTCTGTGTGGAGACATGCGTGAATGGGCGTACCTTCGTTGAAGGTTGTGCATCAGGGCCGGCAAATTGGCACGTAAAAATCTACTGCCAATCATTAGCGGACCGGAATTCTGCTGTGGCGACCCCTAACCGGGAGAAGCCGAAAGACACAACAATTAAGATAATCCATTCCTCAAAAAGTCTGACAGTGTCACGTAACATGCAGCTTTTGTGAATAGAACCATATTGTTGCTGTACATTATGGACACACCACATAAATATGTGTGAGGACCTTTTTTTCCTCGTTAAATTGAACATCACTAGTTAAATACATACATCTTCCCTTCCCTTCATTGCGAGTGTTAGTGTGCCCACCACAGTCTGTCAAGTCCCTCAAAACTTATAGGTTGATTTTTTTCTACTATTGACTTCAGTATTATATGACAAAACAGTCCTTCATAGCATTTTAAAAAGTATAAAATATTAACCTAAAAATTGCTCAGACATATAACTGGATTTATTACTGTTCGTTGTTAAATGGCTAATGTTAATGGAATGCTACTGATTACAGATATATCAGTAGAAAGTCAATGAATAACTGAGTTATTCATAACAACACTCAAAATATACGTTAGTATCAATAAGTGAAAAGTGCTTTGTTAAGAGAATGCTGTGGGTATATGTGTCCCCTTTCAGGACTTGAACACACAGCTCACAAAATATAGACATGCTGGCCTGCATCTTTATAAGCTGTGTGAACACTCAGTGCACACTATCATAAACAAATAGGTAATGCTCTTCAAACATTTAAGGATTATTGTATTATTCATAGAAAGACTAGATCAGTGAGTCATCACCATGTACAATATAAACCTTAATACAAACTATTGCAATATGGGTTTAAAAAATTATATGGATGAAATTAACCAAAGAAACAGGCTTACCAATGTTGTCTGGAACCCACAACATGCCAAAATGTACACATCCTGGCCAGTTGCTTTACACATTGAGATAACATGCAACTAGGCTGTCATTGTAGACGACAGGTACTGCAAGTGTTTCTTAGAAATCTTGTGATAAATGGCAGAATACAGGAAATGCATTCAAATTTAACACTTCTCTTAGTGAAGACATAACAGCTATCAACATATACATAACAAAAATGTTTAACCAATGGTGCAGGCATTCATTTTGCATTAAATAAACTTGTTCTTGTACTTGTGTAGGAAGAATGATGTAACTAAATTATAACGTGTTTATCTTCCATCTTGTAATGGTTCAATAGGTGATACTGTGGGACTAAAATGGAAAACTATAAAATATGCAGTCATTCATAGCCTAGGTGCTAGAGGCATCAGTGATGCATGAGGACAGTGGCTTTGTGAAATTATCTAGTTAGATGTTGTAAAACATATGCACATCTTCCATGGAAATAGTTAAGGTTATTATTCAGTTATTAAATAAAATAACAACATGGATATCAAACCCATACTCAAGTGGCAGTATATACAAAGTCTACTGAATTATCCCATGAGCTAATTCCCACAGTAGCTAAAACATGGTTATAAAAACATCTATATGATATATATGGCTCAAATAGTGGGACTATAAAGGAAAACTATGAAATGTGCAGTCATCTGAGGCCTAGGCACTATAGGCATCAGTGATGCATAAGGACAGTGGCTATGTGAAATTATGTAGTTAGATGTTATAAAATATATGTACAACTTCAAAGGACATAGTTAAGGTTATTAATCAATTACTAAATAAAATAACAATATGGGTATCGAAACCATAGTCAAGAGGGCAGTAATTACAAAGTCCAATGACTTATCCCCATGACCTAATTGTCACAGCAGCTAAAACATTGTCATAACAAAATTTATATAATATATATGGGTCAAATAAATATCTGTAATATCTGCAGGAATGCTAAGGAATGCATATGATATTGATACTTACTGTAGGGCTCTGTGGGTTGCCTCCACACCTTGTTGACCCTCCTTGGAAGCTCAGATGTGTCCCTGCAACGCAGGTCATCATAGCAGTGACAAACTTGCAGTCCAGTGCATTAGATCCTCATCCTCCATCAATGTCCCCTCACAATCTGGTTCCACACATCGATCATAGTTATGTTTCTGGGCCTAGCTCTCATCCTCTGCTTCAATCCAGCATATACTGTCAACATCTGTGTCATCTACTCATCAGTCCAGTTGGGTGCATGGGCACATCACAGCCTCCTAGAAGTTGTCATCATGATTTTCAATTAGTAGATATCTGAAAAACAGAAAAAGGGAGGTACCACTCAGTTCACAGTTAACAATGATTTGATCATTAAATGTATCAAAATCAATATTTGAATGTGGCACTGATGTCATGTTCTAAGATTATTGGAAGATAATGGGTATACATGACATCATTTATCGATACCTTCTGGGTCTTTACATGGTACACCTTGGTCTTTCAGCATATAACAGTAATTTACATAGATGTGTGTGAATATGATTCAAAGAACTTGAATTTGAATTAACCTCATTAATAATGTATGGCATAAATGGTACTTAAAGCACATGAGGTCCTCTTTGATTCTGTGAGTCTGAGTGAGAGGTGCATTGGCAACTGGTGGAATTTCAGTAGTAGTGTTCAGTTCATCTGTTAAAGTCAATCATTTCAAAAGGTGCATGCTTAAAGTCATATTTAATCAAAATGTTAATTTTAACAGAAGTTGTTAAAAGTTCCTAGAGTTGTGTTTTCTGCAAATGTATGCATACAGATGCTGCTCTTCTAAATATTTTTGCTGCGTCCCATATGTAGTTGCATAGACAGACTTCCACTGTAAATGATAACAGTGTATGGAGGAGGATTTACAGATTATCTGCAATTTGTACTCCCTTGCACTCCATACAGAAACCTATAGATTACTACAGTATCCATATCTAGTATGTGATGTTACAGATATTTCTTAAATCGTGTTTCCTAAAGCAGTGTTGCTGCTGTTATGGATATTTCTTCAATGATGCTTCTTAACAAAGGTGTTATCACTACTGTCTCAATTTACAATAGATCTGTGCTACCAATGAATTCTAGGGTATTCATTAAGTGATGTAGTATTGTAATGTGAAATGCAATCAGACTGTGTTGGCATGTTGCTGTTGTCTTTGGTCCTCCCTTCAACATATATGTAATGTTAGGGGGGCTAATTCCAGTCACAAATGGTAAAATATTACAAGTTATGTTGATTTTACAGATGTTGAAGCCATTGTTGATTCTTTTCACATGTCATGTGATAATAATCCACTCTACAATCCCTCTCCAAAGGACACCAGCAAAGTATGTTTGTGGAATAATTCCTGCCAGAAAGACTTTCTACTATTGTACCCATACTACATGGTTAGAGAAAGTCCTGAGCTAGGACAGCCAGCAGCCTCTACCCCCCCCCCCCGCTGTACCTCATACTCTCTCTTCCCATCCCCTTTTTAAAACTCCCTTTGTCCAGCAACCTTTTCCTTGTTTGTTCTCTAACTCCCTCTCTTATCAGCCTTGCAATTATCAGAACTGTCCACTAGGGGGCTCCTTACCCCAGCTTTTCTCTCTTTCGTGTCTCTCATGCCCTGAACTTTCATTAACTTTCTCCTGCTGTTCCTTAACTACTATTTAGTCCTCTCACTTTACCCCCTACTTCTACTGTCCACACTCACCTCTTCTAGGCTTATTTCTCACTACCCTTTTCCCACATCTGTCTTGTCTAACTTACCTTCTGGAGTCAGTCTTGCTGATTGGTTTTTACAACTGCATCTGTAGCTGTCTCAACCCGCTCCGTTCACCCTGTGGGCTCACTCCAGTCAACTCCCTACCCCCAAATCTCACCCACCCCCAGGGATCCTACTCTTATACTTACTTAACCACACCTCTTCCTCTTCCAATTACTTCTAGAAATAACTAGCCACATATATTCCTTCTCCTATTACTCTCAAAACACTCTACCACTTTTCATCTTCTCTTACATCTACCTTCTCTTAACACTCCCTTCCACCTTACCACACCCTTCACATTTCTCCAACCTCACCCTTTTTTTACTTCCCAATGTTGCCTACATATATCCAATAGTAAATCTGCACAATGTATAAACCTCCCACCCCATTACTTATCCTACTTCTATTCACACTACTACTACTTCTTCCTCTAATCTTTGTCTACTTACTTACTTCCTATGAATATCCACTACATATAGACCATCTCTATCCTAACAAGGAAACCAATGCTCTATCCCTTCCACTCCTCCTTAATCATGCTAACATAACAACTTCACCCAAATACCTACTTGCAAAGTATCATAGAATACAACATATTAAATATTACACCCTTAATCTCAAGAAAAATCTACTTCTATACAACACATTTTCTAACCCAAGCTATATAGGATTACTACTCTCAATAAAAGATGGAGATATCCACCCTAACCCAGGCCCAACAAATACTCCTAGTACTCTCCACAGCCAAAATCCCTACCCAATCAATCCCCTTAGTAAAACATCTAACTCCCTCCAATTAGCCCATCTTAATATACGTAGCATAAACAACAAAATATCTCAACCCAAGCTCTAGTAGAAGTATATTCCTTTGATATCCTCTGCTTAACAGAAACATGGTTAAAACCTGCTACCAAAGACAATGAATTCCTTCCACCTGGATATAACATACTAAGACTCGACTGAGTAGCCAAGAAAGGAGGAGGGGTAGCTATTCTATTTAAATCAGGCCTACAGTTAACCACCTACAACTGTAAAATACCTCTTGATTCCAGTGCAGAAATTCTCATCTCCAAACTTCATATTAACAATACCAAATCCATCTATATCATCTGTATGTATCTTCCTCCCGGTAATAACATTGCCACCATGGAAAATATTCTTTGCTGGCTATCCCAATACTTGCCTCAAGAAACCATAATCCTAGGAGACATAAACATTGACTGGAACTGCTATTGCAGCAGCCTCCCTACAACCCACATTATCCTATATGGTTTTACTCAAACTATTACATCCCCAACCAGGATCAATAAAACTAACCAGAAAGCTAGAGTATTAGACTGGATTCTCATAAACCATCACCCTCACAACTATGATTCAGGAACCCTCCCTGATGATATAAGTGACCACTCACTTACCTATATTATCAGGCACAAAACCCATACTCCCAATCCTACATCTGTCAAAAATGTCAGATCCAAAAAGAACTTTAACCCTTAGCTATTCAAAAAAGAACTAAGAGCATGCAATTGGTCTCCCTTAAAATACCTCCCTTTAGAAGAAGCCATCAATTACTTGAAAGCTAACTTTCTCACAATTCTCAACCAACATGCCCCAACCAGATTAATTAGAGTTAAAACCAAGTTTGCCCCATGGCTTTCAAAAGCAACCAAACACAAAATGTACTTTAGAAATAAACACTGGGCCAAATGGAGAATTTATTTTATTTATTTTATTATTTATTTTACATTTGTTGACCGGGCTAGTCTAGCTGGATACATGTCCATTTTCAGTAGAGGCCCGGAGAGAAAAGCTCCACAAAAGGACAACAGATATTATGCTTGTTATACAAAAGAATAAAAAGTACAAGTAATTACATTGTTATGAAAAAAGAAATATATATGTAATAAAAAAAAAAAAAAAAAAAAAAAAAAAGAATGACTAAAAACCCTGTTGACCAACAAACCTTTAGACGGTTAAGAAATGATACTAAGAAAGCTATACTCTCTGATAAAAGAAATTTCTACCTACAATTCCAACAAACTAATCAAAACAACCCTCATAAATTCTGTACTAGTATAAACCAACTACTCCACCCAGGTCAATCCACCACACCTAACCCTCAAGATACTGAGCATACTAATCCCATGAATACAGCCAATACATTCAATACCTTCTTTACTAATACTATCCAAACACTGGCTAATCAGCTATCACCTAATAGCTTCACTCTACCATCCTATAACTCTACCACACCCCCTCCTTTTCATTTACAACCTGTCCCAACTACATACATTCTAACCCTCATACAAAAACTGAAATCATGCTCTCCCTCAGCAGATCAACTACCTGCCGATTTTCTACAGCTATCAGCCAAAGCTATAGCTTATAATATTTCCATTCTGATCAATAGGACTATTACCGAAGGTCACATACCTAGCCTGTGGAAAGTGTCTCATATTATCCCCCTCCATAAAGACGGACACTCAAATGAGCTCTCCAACTACCATCCTATTGCCCTTCTCTCACCCCTAGCAAAGATTATGAAGAAATGTATCCATAGGCAATTACTTGACCCCTTAACCCAAAATAACTTACTTTCCAGCTGTCAACATGGTTTCAGACCTTCACACAGCACTACCACTGCCCTCCTTTCCTTTACAGATTGCATTAACAAAAAACGTAACCTTAATAAACTTTCTTCAGCACTATTCATTGATCTGTCCAAAGCATTTGACATGGTCAATCATCAGATTCTCCTCAACATACTAGAATTGCTATCATTTGATGCACCTTCTATAAAATGGTTCCAGTCCTACCTAGATAAAAGACAACAGGCAGTAATTTGGCGTAAGAATCTTTCTACCCTCCAACCAGTTAACCTTGGTGTCCCTCAAGGGTCCATACTAGGACCTCTCCTCTTCTCAATATTTATGAATGACCTTCATCTAGCCATCCCCCAAGCCACATGCATACAATATGCTGATGACTCCACACTTATATGCTCAGCCAAATCAACATCTGAACTTCTCTCTCTTACCCAGAAAGCATTTAACACAGTTGAACAATGATTTATATAGCGTTGTTTTCTTTTGAACCTCAAAAAAACTAAACTCCTCCTCTTCAATCCAACTCACAAGCCCTCTCCACTTGGTTTCTCAGTTATATCCACTAATGGCACCATTATATCACCCGACACAACCACCAAACTATTGGGAATCACCATTCATAACAATTTGAACTTTGACATCCATATCAAGAATACAATAAAAACTGTCAATAAAAAACTTGGCTCCCACTATAGGATTAAATCTTACCTTTCTCCCACAGCTAGAACAACCATAGCTCATACTCATCTAATCTCTACCCTCCTCTATGCCTCTCCTATTTTTACTAACCTTTCCAAAAATAACCTCAGCAAACTGGAATCTTCCTACAATAACATCGCTAGATTTGCAACAGGAAACCCTTACAAAACCCACCACTGCATAAATACAAAGCATGGCTTGTACTACAAAACGTGATTAAATTCCATCAATTAACCATTGCTCATAAAACTCTCTATAAACCTTCCTGTACTCCTAGTCTATCTACCCTCATCACTCCATACACAAATCTAAAATTACTGCGTTCCTCTCACAAAAATCTTCTATATACCTCTAAACCTAACAACAAAGCTGGTGAATCTCTCTTCTCTAATGCTGTTGGAAAAACCTGGAATCTTCTCTCAAGCGACCTTTCCTCTCTTCCCTCTCTATCACTCTTCAAAAATAGAATAAAACCCTACCTTAGAACACACTGGTTGTGCTTTTGTACTAAACCTGACTAGGCTTCTATCCACCTGATTAAACTTAGCTCTGCCTATCCCTCACTACTCATAAACTAGTACATATTATTTTACCTATAAATATAGATTTCCTCCCAAACTACACTGTGCCGAGTCTCCCTATACACTTCCTACTGAAGAATATATTTGTTTTTTCCTTATATATTTGTATATAATTAACCTGTCTCCTCTCTTGACCTTAGTCTTTTTATTTATTTATGTTTTATAGCTGCATATTGCATAGTATAAGCATTCTTGCACTACAAGTTTTTTTTTGTCCTCACAGAATTTTATGTTTTAATCCTGTAATATTTTTTTTATAATTAATGCTGCTATTAGTCATCTTTTTTTTATTTTTGTTTGATGTACCTGAAATCTGCTTGTTTAATATGAATATTTTTATTTAATCTTATTTTGTATATTGATTACTAAGGTTGTCATTTATCTGTATTGGAGCTTATCTCCCCATGCCTGTACTGAAAATGGACATGTATCCAGTTAGACTAGCCCGGTCAACAAATGTAAAATAAAATAATAAAATGTTAGCATTTCTGACATAGTGTTATACAGATGTTCGTATTGCACATGACTGCATAGTTTTTTTTACACGTTCTGTTCACAGAATCAAATGCATAAATGTGCTCATTCATGAATATTATCAGGTGCATATCAATGTTTTCCAGATCACCAACCATCCTAGGGGTAACAACTTTTACCCCCATGAAAATTACATCATAATTGATGCTGTCCAACAACTGAGAAGGAGACTCCTAGGCAGTTCAGGGGATACTGTTTGGAGAAATGAAATCTGGACTGACCTCGCCAACATGATCATTGTAGTTGGAGGTCACAACCAATCCCATAAGGCATGTAGATATTGCTGCTCAGACACAATGCTTCATGCAGCCAACAGAGTGACAGGTTATGACAGGTCAAGGGTTGCCACTTTTGATGAACCACCACTGGCTCCCCCAATGGTATCAACATTTTTTTGCTTCACTGGGGGAGTTTGTGATGTTGCAAAACTGGTGCATTACAGTTCTTCATGCCATGGGTGTGGATGGGAAGTGTATGTAGTTATCCACCTTGCTGCACATTGCTTCCAGGAATTTTGTCAGGACAATACTGGCAGCTGAAAAATCTAGTAAAGTTAGACTTCTGTGTGATACCTTAAACCTCTTGCATCAGAGACCTCAGGGGGTATAGGAAATCACCATTTAAGGATATCAGGTATTTCAGCTAAACGGCAATTCTGAATGTCCATAACTTTTTCTTTCGTTTTTAGGTTTATTTATGGACAACTTCAGGCCATTAAAGCCAAACCCCTCTAGCTGTGGACATGCAGGCTGCTGCCTTCTTATGATATCATCAGTACAAAATAAAAGGAATGTTTGGCCTTTAGAAATACAGTGGTGTCATACCCAGCTGATGTCCATAAACATTAGGGTGTCTACAAAATATCCCAACTAACAAATTAAAACAAAGAGTAAAAAGGTCACACAGATAATTTGGTTAAAAAACAAAAAAAGAAAAAATCTAGCAAAGCTAGACTTCTGTGTGATACCTTAAACTTCTTGCATATCCCATGAGGCCTCTAATGCAAGAGGTTTAAGGTATTATGCAGAAGTCTAGCTTTGCTAGATTTTTCTTTTTGTGTTTTTAACCAGTTGGTTATCTGTGTGACCTTTTTACTCTTTGATTTAATCTGTTAGTTGGGATATTTTGTAGACACCTTAATGTTTATGGATATCAGCTGGGTATGACAACCCTGTGTTTCCAAATGTTGAACATTCCTCTTATGCTGTGCTGATGACATCATAAGAAGGCAGAAATATGCATGTCTACAGCTAGAGGGGTTTGGCTTTAATGGCCTAAAATTGTTCATAAATTGATGTAAAAGTGAAAATAAAAGAAAAAGTCATAGACATTCAGAATTGCCATTTAACTAAAACACCTGATATTCTTAAAGGGTGATTTGCATATATCCCATGAGGCCTCTGATGCAAGAGGTTTAAGGTATCACACATAAGTTTAGTTTTGCTAGATTTTTCTTTTTGTGTTTTTTAACCAGTTGGTTATCTGTGTGATCTTTTTACTCTTTGTTTTAATACATTTAAAGCTAAAAAAATGTTCAAGATTCCCTCTCAGCATGCTCTTACTATAGACATAACCTGTACTCAACATTCTATTTCACATGTTCATAGTATAGATGTAAACTGCACGTCCATTAAGTTCACAAAGTGCACATCAGTTCATATTCCTCCCTGACTGAAGTGGTCATTCTGTCGTCTTGCACTCAGAAGAGCCCATAGAGTTCACCTAACTGTTAATCAGATAGATGACACTCACACATTATTTATTTATTTATTTAGCAGACCAAACGAAGCAAAAAACTGTGCAGAAACACGGCCAGTACTAAATAAAACAGTTCACTTTCCTTGTAAAAAACAAACGAAATCTTTAATGAACGGTAAGCGCTTTCACACTCTAAGTGCTTCATCAGACAATGTACTTCAACTATTCACACATTTAAATACATTATCCAATTTCAAAACAACCACTCATGCAGCAAAAATAACAGAACCCATTGTGTCACTATTACGGTTCATGAATAATTAACTAGCCTATACAAAACTATATAAAAAACATATATTAGAACACATATATATAAAAGATATATGTAAAAATATATATATACTAAAAACATAAACAAAAATATATGCAAATTGAACAACACTAATGTCATTTATTTCTTCATCAACCTATGAGCTTTCAAGGCTGGCTTGATGGACACTGCATCATTCAGACCAGACCCCATATGTGCACCAAGTCTTAAAATCCATTTAATTTCTGCCGTATCAATATGTGCATATATTTCCCCCAACCTAACACCAACATTAAGAACTTGTAGAACTTGGAAGCAAAAAATATGATCATCACCTGCAGCTAACGTATGCTTGGCTAATGCACTATAGTCCATTCCCCTTTTAAGACAATAGGTATGATCTCTAATACATTATCGGAGTTCTCGGAATAGGGAAGATGAATAGGAGACTACAAGTTGTTCTCTGGGCCACTAATCAGGGGGCCTTAATCCTCACCAATGACACTGGAGAGGGACAATCGATTGGAACAAAAATGGATACATCCAATATTTTCAGATGCAGCTCTCTGCATCAGGCACAATTAGCCTTTAGAGCATACAGGGAATACACTCAGTTCAGGATCTGGATTTCTATCCCTATCTCCCTCCAGGTCCTAAATAAGGGTCCCCACTGGAACAGCTATAGTGTTGAATCCTCAGCTGAGTGTCCAAGCCTAGTCCTCCAACTGTGAAACCAGTGCTTCGTGTCCCTGCTCCAAACAGCTAACACACACACAATCATATCTGGGAAAGACTGGCACAGATTTACTAGCTACGCCCCCTTCTGCCCAAACTATAAGATAGTTACTGCTATCAGACATTCCAAAGCCAGCTACTCTAAGGCTATTACAAGGCCACCCAATTATACTGAGTGAAATTAATATTAGTACAAATGATAGTGTTCTGACCAATGCAGTAAGGCTTTCAGGAGTGGCCACAGAGTCACCAAATATATATGAGTAGTCTCAAAGGTTAAAATATTATCTAAAGGACCAACGACAATGAAACGTTTAAATATATTTAATAATAAATAATAACAGAACATGAAAATACTAAATATCTATGTGGATCTACTTTTCTTCATCAAAAATACACTTGTTTGAAAAAGAAAAGTAGATCCCCACTTCAGAGAAAGTGCACTTCAACAAAACTGCACTTTTGCTGAAGTATAGCCACCAGAAAACAAAAAACACACAAGAAACATCTTTTGCAAGGGGACAAGCCCCCTTGCACATCCCATGTGGGGAATATTCCCTTATCCCCACTGTACCATGATCTCAGCACTAGTTTGCTTAGTTATACATCAACACTAAACGTTGATGTACAACTAAGATTACATGCAAACTGCATGTTTTTATAAGTACTTTTTAATTTTTTTTTACTTATTTTTATCTTCCCACAAAAGTGCATTTTTGACAAAATGCACTTTCGTGGAAGTGCACTTGCGAATTTATGTTTCGTTGAAATGTAAATTCATTGTAGTGACTGGATCCCATCTATTTACAATAAACACCAGAGTTTCAATTACAAAATAGAGAACATCGACATCTGTACAGTGACAGAGACCTTGTTCAAGGCTCCAGAGAGCACCCCTGCAATACCAGGCTACAATTCATACCACACCTTTCTGCCACCCAACCTGGACCGAAACACTAAAGGTGGAGACGTGTCCATATTCACCAAGGATATCCACATCTCCAAGCTAGTTTCTTAACATAATGCATCTGAGATTCTCCAGGTCCAACTAACACTAGGCAAGACTGCAGTCTAAATTGTAGCTTGCTACAGATGCCCCACCATGCCCCATGATTCCCACTCTACTTTTCTTAAAATACTGGAAAGTATTAAGATACAACCAAATACCCTAACACTGGGTGACTTCAACGACCCCACCATTAACTGGGAAAACTACTCATGTGCCAACACATTTGCCCAACGATTTTTGTAATTCATAAATTCCAACACCTTAGATCAACTTATCCATACGACCACCAGGGGCACCAATATCCTGGACCTGGTTATTACCAACATGGTTGACCGATGCTCCATACCAGAGGTTACCTCCACGTTGGTCAGATCTTACCATAAGCTAATCACCCTAGACATCCTCATCCTGCCCCCACACCCCAATAAGGTAACCTCCATAAAAAACTTCTCCAAAGCCAACTTCATGCTTCTCAAGACCGAAGTGGCAAACTTCATGACACCCATGCAGACGGAAAGTAGAAGTACGACTGCTGAATCTTACACCAATGCACTGTATGAACATAAACATGAGTGTATGGACCGTGCCATCCCAAGTAGAACCAAGACGCTCTCCTCCAAAAAAAGGAAACCAATCTGGGGGACCCTGCCATAAACAAACTCTACAACAAAAAGAAGAAATTGTTGCAAAAAAGAGTAAAATCCCAAGATTGGAAAAACTCCCTTGTCAGCCTCAGTAAGAAGTTGAGATCCCTCATAAGATCATCCAAAGCTAGTTATGAAAACAAAATTGCCACAGATTCCAAAGACAACCACACGGCATTCTATAGTTATGTCAAGAATCTCAATGGCAACACTCAGATCTGCTCTGAGTTACAGCACAATGGCACTAAATATACAGAACCAATTGATATTGCCAACATCCTGGCAGACAGGTTCAGTGCAAACTCCACACCCCTCTCACCCCCTAAAGGGCTCATCTCAATACAGGAAGAATACCAAGTCCGGTAATCACAGCTGCACAGGTAAAAAATGCACTCTCCAAAGCCAAGTAAACAGCATCCATGGGACCACGCAACATCCTGGGCTGTGTTCTGCATGAACTACAAAACAAACTGGCACCCCACCTAAATACCATGTTCAATCATAGCCTCACTTCAGGCTTTGTGTCTACTGAATGGCGCACAGCTATGGTTATCCCACTCGACAAGGGGGTAATACACCATGGACCCCAGGAACTACCACCCCATTAGCCTGACGAGCTCATCTGCAAAGCTATGGAATGTATCATCATGGAACTTATAAACAAAGACATAGGAAACCTTCAAACTTTGGACCCCACTCAGTTTGGCTTTGTGAAAGGCAGATCATGTCTCTTAAACCTGATTGACTTCTTTGAAGTAGTTACAAGAGCCATGGACGAGGGTAAAGTGGTTCACACAGCCTATCTAGACCTCGCCAAAGCCTTCAACACCATCCCCCCACTCTGGTATCATAGATTAACTCGAGTCAAAACAAATATCCAGCACGAGGGAAAGATAAAAAAATCTTTTAAGAATTGATTGTGGCAAACCCCATAAATACAATAAAAGCAAACCGGTTTCGGTTAGGAAATTGTAACCTTCTTCAGTGCATCAAAAAACAATCATTAAGGCAAACCCTTAAAGCTGCATATATATGTATATATATATATATATATATATATATATATATATATATATATATATATACATATATATATATATATATCTATATGTGCCAAAAACTTGATCACTTAATTGAAATTATCCATCAATTGGTTCAGACCAGAACTAACTTAACTCATTCAAGCCTGGTTTAAATAAAGCACCTAACCTAATAATCCAAACAGATTCTTTTTGGTTTAATATATTGTGCCATCCAGCTTTAAATGACCTATTCATATGTATTTTGTCTATTATGGTAAAGGTGAATTTAGCAGTTTTGTGTGTTAGAGTGTGTTTGTAGAGGGCATTAGAAACCCTTTTGTTTCTTATTTCACTTAACTATTCACTGATTCTATGTCTGAAGGGTCTGGATGTTTGTCCAACATAAAATGAAGAACAGAAGCAAGTGGCCAAATAAACAATCCAATCACTGCTACAATTTCCAAAACATCTTATTTCATACATTTTAGATGTGTTGCAGCTAGTAAATGTATTGGTTTGAGATACATGTGTGAAAGCACTACAATGACCACAAGAAACACATCCTAACAGTATATCTCCAAATAGGGTTCTCTGTTGGCTAATAGGTGGAGTATAATGTTTGTAATGGGTTAAATATGAATTGATGGTTCTCCCTCTTCGATAAGAAATTAAACATCCAGACCCTTCAGACATAGAATCAGTGAACATTTAAGTGAAATAAGAAACAAAAGGGCTTCCAATGCCCTCTACAAATACACTCTAACACACAAAACTGCTAAATTCACCTTTACCATAATAGGCAAAATACATATGAATAGGTTATGTAAAGCTGGATGGCACAATGTATTAAACCGAAAAGATTATTAAGTTAGGTGTTTTATTTAAACCAGGCTTGAATGAGTTAAATTAGTTCTGGTCTGAACCAGTTGATGGATAATTTCAATTAAGTGATCATGTTTTTGGCATATATATATATATATATATATATAAATATATATATATATATATATATATATATATATATATATATATATATATATATTTATATATATATATATATATATATATATATATATATATATATATATACCTTTAAGGGTTTGCCCTAATGATTGTTTTTTGATGCACTGAAGAAGGCTATAATTTCCTAGCTGAAACTGGTTTGCTTTTATTGTATTTATGGGGTTTGCCACAATAAATTCTTAAAAGATTTTTTCATCTTTCCCTTATGCTGGATATTTTTGTGGACTCAAAATTACATTGGTTTGATCCATGCACTTCGTCTTCCCTGCGTATTTTTGGTTTGCTCTGATCATAGATAAACTCTCCAAACTGGGCATAAATCCCTATTTCATGCAATGGGTTGTCAACTGGCTAACTGACAGAACCCACACCGTGAAAGTAGCCGACTCCAAATCTGACTCCAGACCAGTTACAAGTGGAGTACCACAGGATTCAGTCCTGGGTCCACTCCTGTTCGGCATCTACTTCCCTGAAGTTCAGGCCAACACAGAGGGTCTGTGGCTAACAAAGTTCACAGATGACTCCAAACTGGGAGCCATTATTGAATCTTCAAATGATGTGGACATTCTACAAAAGGGACTCACTGAGACCGATGCCTGGTTTCACAGCCATGGCCTCAAGCTCAATGCCAAAAAATGCATAGTCACCCCCTTTGGGAAAAACCCTGTGCCCATTAACTAATACATATGTGGTAGTCCACTTAACACTGAAAGTGTGATAAGAGACCTAGGAACACAGGTGGACAGTAGTCTCTCCAATAACCACATTGCCACAGTAGTCAGGAAATCCTTCTACATGGCACACCTTATCACAAAAGGTTTCTCATACAGAAAAAAAGGAGGTCATTGTTCCGCTCTACTCATCCCTCATTAGACCTATTATAGAGTGCAATGCCCTGTTGGGTATGTACCTCACAAGACATTTACAGCAACTGGAAAGGCCACAGAAATACCTCACAAAGAAGATCACCAGCCTCAAACAGATGCCCTATGCAGACCATTTCAAAAAACTCCAGTTCTACTCCATCACATATCGCCTACTCAGAGGTGATCTCTGCCTAACATACAAAGCCATGTCAAACCTAGAGCTGTTGGACATGCTACACTTACAGAAATCCCTATCCCTCTGAGCCACATGGTCCAGGGACTTAAACATTGTCACCACAATAAACAAAACATGCTGGAGAGATAGGATCCTGTCCCAGAGACTCCCCATACTTTGGAACAGACTGCCCATTTATGTCAAGCAGAGCACCTCATTAGCCCTCTTCAAGAAAAATCTTGACGATTGGATGGGAGATAGGAAATTCACTCCAGGGATCACTTCTGTGGTTCTGCTCGACAGAGGCACAGGAAAATAATTTTTGGGTGGCGAAAGCCAGGGAATCTTTATGGCTAGGCTTGAACAGGCCCTAGGGCCAATAGCCTAGTACCTACCTATGAACCTATGAATAGGTAATATTAAAATAACACAGATGAATAGATTGACAGAGATACCCAAAAAATAGTACTTAACTAATATCACTATATATTCCTGACTAATCTAAAGGATTACTAATCCCTGGTCACTTACTATAGCAAGGCAAGATGAAGTGGGTGTAACATCCTTCTATGTCAGGTTCCAAAAACACAGTTCTATGAGACTTCAGTCTCATCTAGCATTAAAACATAATTTTTGTGATGGATTACAGAATGACATCACATACATTTGGTCATCTGACTTCTGGTTCCCATACTACCCCCTTGGCTAGCTGCTGCCAGGATTTAGCACATATGTGTCAATAATTCACACACATAGATCTTTGCTAAGATCCATTGCAGCTTCTGGAAGTCATAAAACAATTTCAAACTGCTACCCGTCCAGAGTAGCAATTAGTTCTCTGCTTTAGACAATACATAAGGCTTCGTAGTATTTGTTTTCCCAGGCATTTTATTTCTGGCTGCAATCAGAACTGTAAGATACAATCTTTATGGCCTAAATTAAATAATTAAATTTCTTACTATTTTTTCAAAGTTAGCTGGACTCAGAATAACCTCTTCTCTTCCACTATCCTCTGATAAAACATATACATTTAATCAGTTACAATACAGTCAGGACCCACTGTTGGTACATTTTTTAACACAAGCAACTTTACAAGTATATTTTTTAACACAAGAATCTGTACAAATCAGTTTGATATGCAAATGACATGTACTTATTTACAGAACTCCAGCTAGTTATACTGGCATATATTACACATCCACTGTCCTACTTCTCCTGGCATAACTGGCAATACCTCACATTGTCACACATGGCATAGGCCACATCTGCACAAGCATACTACCAGACACTCTCCAAATTATTCTACATAATGAACCCCATACCATTACCAACATTTCAATCAATATGCCATATGCATAACAGGATGACCTCATATCTGCATTGATTATAAAGTCAGATATTACAATTGTGGCATATTGTGTAGGCTGCATTGTAAAAGCACAGTTTGGCTTCTTTTAGAAAAATGTGTCCTGAGTCGTCTGTACTATACAAAGAGATGAAGACTAAAAAATAAAATACAAAAAAATTAAATTAAAAACATATAAAAATCACCCTACTGCACAAGCACACCACTTGACCCATTCCGATAAAAACTCTTATCAGCCATGGGAGCACTATACCTGTATGTCAGAACTGGCACTGCAAGCATTTAAATTTCTACATTGCAATGCCTGCAGTACCATTGCTGGCATACAGGTGATGCTCTTGCAGTACTGCTCGGGTCCACTGGTTGCATACTTTGAAATTTTCTGCTAATGTTTGATGCCAGTTTAAACATTTGTAGCACAGAGCCCACAACAGAATTAAGGAGTATGATCCTGTTATTCCTCATTGCAAAGGGTTTGGTTGTCAACTGGGCACCACAGAAATTCTGTTGGAATAAGGCCCGTAGCTTTAAGATTCAAAAATAAATATTACCTTAGATTATTTTGAACAGATGGACTGGACTTTTGAGATGAAAAATGTAATGCAAAAACAACTGACATGTATTTCAAAGCAACAACATCTGAATGGTGAAATTGCACAATACGATGTAGATATGAAGAGTATTAAAACACTGATTGCAAAAATTTCCTTCCACACATATTACGAAATGACAAGGTCACAAATAGCTATCACTTCATTTTGTTATTTAGATTTGGAATTAGATGACAAAACATATGCACTACATTTAGAAATAAACATGTGGTAGCATATAATAAGAGCTTTAACAGCAACAGATTAATTACTTGCAATTAACACAAAATGTATATTAATATGGGGTCTTTATTCTGCAAATTTAATGTGTGAAAACTTTCATGAAATTATTGCATTTTAACAGATTAAATAATTACTTATAAATAATAAAAAAGTAGCTGTAGAAAAAGTATTTCTGGTACAACCTAAACAATGAATAATGTATAATATTTCTGATGACACCTTTGAACAAATAAATACAATATCTTCCTTTTAAATTCAAGGACGGCAGTAGCAATATAAAGGCCAAACTTTTCCAAAATATTTAAATTTTTGCTTCATCGTATTATGTTAATAAGACAACTTGAACATAATTAAACTGATTCACTCCAAAGTTACATAAACCAGTAAATAAAAATCAACTGGCATATGACTACAGAACTGTGTGAAATGCCAGTATTTTCAATTAATTTTATGTATCCTTTCCTTTGTTGACTGGGGTTGTTCTCCTAGGCTAATACCCTCTTTTTAGGGGAGACCTAAAGGACATTTATCCTACTAGGGGAAATTTGGCCATTAGGGAACTTTCCCTACCCTTTTCAATAAGTGTTATGGGATCTTTTACATCCACTTCAGCTACCATCAGCTCAAGCAGATGGGGTCTCACTTTAACATTTCATCCAAAGAATGGCAAACTCAGGAGTGTAGCTGCACCCTTATGCTGCACTGCATTATAATCAATCAAACTATCTGATATGGGAATAAAACCCAGAGCCTTCGCAAACTTATGCATGCTGCCTGTTGCACTACTGACACTGCAATATACTCTCAAAAACTGAAGACTTAGTTTTAGACGGTGCTAAGTAATGTATCCTAAAATGGAAGATACAGATAGGTCTTGTTCAGCTGGAAACACTTGAATGGGGAAATATAAGTAAAGTGAGAAAATTAAAATGCATTTTCTGGGATTGTTGTTCCATCATGATGAAGAGACTAAAGGATCGGTTCAGAATAGGCATATGTATGGAAAAGCAGGTTGAGTGAATGTTGTAAAAGTGCTTTTACTTTTTAAGTGTAAGATCCACCCAGGCGGTTATTTATAATAATATATCATGACATGAAGCAGGAAAAGGAGCCATTGACTTCATTTATCCAACAGTTAGATGCAATTATGCATCCTGCCTCTAATAAGCTTATCCCACACAGCCTCAAAATTATCTAAAGTAGGTGTTTGTTTAATACACACAGACAGTACTTTCTGAAGATTTCCTGTTCTTTCCTGATTCATTTTGTTGTTTTAAATCTGATCAGCCCTGACACAATTTGGTGGGCTTTGCCTTCATTTCTAGCTCATGTTCCAAACTTTTTATAACATGCATTAACACGAATAGGCATAAATGTGTGCATTGTGATGCAACCATTGTTCCTCTAAGCTGCATAAGGCAGAGCCTTATACACCTTGATGAGGCTACCCTGCACAACAAATGTCTCACTGTGCACACATACCAGCAAAAAACATCACTTGTGCATGAGTGCAGAAACCTAAAAGCCTGTTTGGCCAAAACCATTTTGTCTATGTGGCTTTACAAGTTTTTTTAAGCAGCTAGCACTTTATTAAGGGTTAATAACTGTTCATTATTAATAACTGTGTATTTAGATATTACTACACTAACAATGATATAGCTTATAGAGTTGCAGTAATCAGGACTGCTTGCATGCAGAAATGTGAAAGACACTGAATCCTGAATTTGTAGGTACACTTTATTTACATTGCTAATGATTCTTTTGGCTTTCTTCTGAAATACTGCAGTATGGGGAATGAACTAACTGTAAATAGCACACTGTCCCAGTTTTTACCTCCCTGGACTACATGAAAAGAGACATAGAGGAGCTCTCTGATTATGTAGCCCAGGCTGGTATGACCCTAACCCTGAGCAGCATCTTGCCCTCACCAAGAATGATGCCACAATACAAAGACAAGATGACCAGCTTTAATAATTGGCTCAAATACTGGTGTCATTCTAGGGGGATCCAATGTCTGTCTGCTTGGGATGACATGCTGGACAAGCCACACTGCTTCACAAGGGACAGCTTGCATCTATCACCACTGGGCTTCCGGATATTGGCTAAGGCTCTTGCCTCCCCCATAGTGCCTTTTTTAGGCAAGGCTCAAAAGACAAACCCACCTCCTTAGAAAACAAAGATGGGAAAAAATTAAGGGTAATGCTGCTCAACGCCAGAAGTCTAAATCACAAGATGCAGGATCTCGAAGCACTCCTCAGTATGTAGGACATCGATGTCTGTGCAGTAACTGAAACCTGGTTCAAGGCTCCTGAGAGCACCCCAGCACTACCAGGCTATACCTCGTATCATGCGTTTCGGCCCCAAAACGCGAGCCAAACCAAAAAGGGAGGGGGAGTGTCCATATTCATCAAGGACACCCACACCTCCAGGTTAGTGGTAACACATGAAGCCTCAGAGACCATCCAGGTGCAACTAACCATAGGCAAAACTGCTATACAACTGGTAGCATGTTACAGACCACCCTCCCAATCTCAGGAACCCCACTCAGCCTTCCTGAAGACATTGGAGGATATGAATGTCTCACCAAACACCATCATATTGGGAGACTTCAACTACCCTAACATAGACTAGGTGCATTATTCTAGCCCAAACACCCTAGCCCAAAGGTTCCTGGAATTCATAAATTCTAACGCAATGGAACAGCTAGTCTCCTCTCCCACAAGGGGAGATAATATACTAGACCTGATCATCACAAACATGGGGACAAAGTGCTCCACACCGGAAGTATACCCTTCACTAGTGAGCTCTGACCACAAACTAATCACCTTGGATATACATATCCCACCTCCACCCCCAACACAAAAGACTACAGTGAAAAACTTCTCAAAAGCCGACTTTACACTTCTTAAAACTGAGATGGTATCCTTTAAGCCCAATGGGACAGTGGAAACCACACCCCACAATGCAGAATCCTTCACAAATGCTTTCTACGGACATCTCCAAGAATGCATGGATCATGCAATCCCAAATAAAACCAAGACCCTCTCCATCAAGGGCAGGTGTCCTGTCTGGTGGACCCCAGCCATAAACAAATTGTATAACAAAAGAAGGAAGCTACTGCATGTCAGAGCAAAATCCCATAAAGAGAAGGCATCTCTGATCAGCATTAGTAGAAAGCTATGTTCTCTGCTAAAACCATCCAAGGCCAACTTTGAAAGAAAAATCGCTATGGACACTAAAGATAACCACAAGGCCTTCATCAGCTATGTTAGAAACCTGGGCGGAAACCCTCAGATATGTTCAGAGTTAGTTCACAATGACAAAAAATACACAGAACCCACAGATATTGCCAACATTCTGGCAGACAGGTTCAGTGCAAATTTCTCCCATCCCTCACCCCCAAAAGAAGAAATACTCATCCCAGCTGACTGTAACCACCCTGTCATCTCAGATGTCCAGGTGAGAACCGCCCTCAGCAAAGCTAAAAACACCGCATCAATGGGACCCGACGGTATCCCGGGTTGCGTGCTACGAGAACTCCAAAAGGAGCTACACCCGCACATAAAAATGCTATTTAACCTTAGCCTTACTACAGGATATGTACCTGAAAACTGGTGTACAGCAACAGTAGCCCCACTCCACAAAGGAGGCACCTCTACTGACCCTGGTAACTACCGCCCCATAAGCTTAACCAGCCTGGTCTGCAAAGCTATGGAAAGAATCATTATGCAACTAATAAACAGAGACATAGGGGACTTACAAACACTTGATCCCACCCAGTTCGGCTTTGTAAAAGGTAGATCCTGCCTTTTAAACCTGGTTGACTTTTTTGAAACAGTCACTAGAGCCATTGACGAGGGCAAGGCAGTCCATACAGCCTACCTGGACTTGGCTAAAGCTTTCAACACAATACCCCACTCTGGCATCATAGACAAGCTCAACATGTAAATCCATATGTCACAAGATGGGTGGCAAACTGGCTAAAGGATAGAACCCATAATGTCAAAATCACTGGAGCCATGTCAGACTCAAAGCCAGTGACAAGTGGTGTCCCACAGGGCTCTGTCCTGGGACCCCTCTTGTTTGGCATTTATTTCTCAGATGTGAAAGCAAACATGGGTGGGTTGTGGCTGACAAAGTTTGCAGATGACTGCAAACTAGGAGCCATAGTCGATACACCAGCTGACACATACATCCTACAGAAAGGCCTCACTGAAATGGACAACTGGTGCCGGAGTCATGGCCTTAAACTAAATGCCAAAAAATGTATAGTCATCCCCTTTGGGAAAAACAAAGTGCCCATAAATTATCACATAGGTGGTAACCCACTGAGTACAGAAAAAGTAATCAGAGACCTGGGGACCCAAGTTGATAGTGACCTCTCATTTGACACCCACGTTGCCAAAGTGGTTAGAAAGACTTTCTACTTTGCCCACCTTATCATGAAAGGATTCACATCCAGATCAAAGGAGGTCATTGTGCCCCTGTACTCCTCCCTTATCAGGCCCATGATTGAGTACAATGCCCCATTTGGTATGTACCTTACCCGGCACTTGCAACAGCTAGAGAGACCCCAAAAGTACCTCACCAAAAGGATCAAGGGTCTCCAACATATGTTATATGCTGCCAGACTAAAGAAACTCCAACTCTATTCAGTAGCATACCGCCTACTCAGAGGTGATCTGTGCCTGACGTACAAGGCCATGTCCAATCAGGAACTGATGGACATGCTCCACCTCAAAAAATCCAAATCCATCAGAACCACGAGAGCTAAAGATTTGAACCTCAGCACAAATATGAATAGGACATGCTGGAGGAACAGATTCATAACTCAGAGGCTTCCCATACTCTTGAACAGAATCCTAGTTTATTTTAGGCAGAGCCCCTCACTGACTCTCTTCAAGAGAAATCTTGATGATTGGATGGGAGATCGTAGGTTTACCCCAGGGGTCATCTCTGTGTCACTACTAGACAGAGGCACAGTAAACTAATTCTATTATGTAAGGGGGTCTTCACGGTGTCACTACTAGACAGAGGCACAGTATTCTAAATCTAGTCTGTACACTTTTGTACCATTACATGGGGTGGCAAAAGCCACATCACTATGGCTAGGCTTATAAATGCCCCAGGGCAGATAGCCTAGTACCAAACTATGAAACTATGAAACTATAACTATAAGCTTTTATTAATATTATCAAATGAAGGTTGATAAATAACCAAGGAGACAAAAGAAGACCTCAGTATCCTAACCTAAGCTATAAACTTACAGTTCTTGACCAAAGTGAGACACTTCTCTAAAACAGAAAGTTTGCAAGATAAAGGATAACAGGGTATAATACTGATTTAAGGGGAGCCACCCTTTTTTCTTGAATATAATGCAGGGTTCCAACTTTTAGTGTTATGACACAAATCTTTGTATTCTATTTAAAGATATTTATTATACAAGAGTGACAGAAGGAGAGTTAACTATCAATAAATAGAGTGTATTATAATGTAGGCATCAGTAGACCATTTCCAAGAGACACTTTAGATTATTTAAGAAGGAACATATTGCTTTTCAGTATGTTTCTACTAGCACAACTATTTTACATAAGACTTTTTCCTTGTAGAAGACTTAATGGCATATTCAATTGCTTTTTATTCCTCTATACACTAAAGAAGCAATCTGTTTACTGCTCATGCATTCTGAATATATATTGATGTTGTTATACTGGATGGGAGACCACAAATTCACTCTGGGAATGGCACCCATGTTCCTCATGGACTAGGGTAGCTGCTGT
Organism: Protopterus annectens; assembly: GCF_019279795.1. Classification (NCBI taxonomy): domain Eukaryota; kingdom Metazoa; phylum Chordata; order Ceratodontiformes; family Protopteridae; genus Protopterus; species Protopterus annectens. Next base: position 131,200,341 of record NC_056737.1, read on the forward strand.
TTATCATAGACTCACTGTGGGAATTATGTCTATCTAACCAAAGATAATTGAGGCAGCTTGGGATTAACATAGGTAGGCTTATAAGGGTTCTATGGCCGCTAGCCTACTAACTTCATATGAAGCTATGGATCTATACTAGTTTGCTAGTTATTTCAGTTTACTCTGTTTTCATGTAACTGTATGTAAATAACCAGTAGACTTAGGAGGATCAGTAGTAAGTGAAACAAACATATTTTGCACTTAATGTACTTACACACATGCCAACATTTGGAAACCATATTGCATATTGTATTACTGCATTACTGCATTTGATATTTGTGTCTGCCTCCTACATTGCACAATTACCTTGGTTATCCAGTTTGCATAAAAAAAGAAAATCAGATGTACATTACTTGTGAGTAATATTTGCAAGAGGTATGCATTTGTCTGCATTGTGCATTTTTTTTAAGTTCCAGATATATTCTTTTGGTCTTTTATTTGTCATTTGTTTAATGCATAGCTTTGTTTAACCATTTTCCAACAAACTGGAAAACCATGTATTATGCTAATGTCCAGGGATGGGGTTAGAGGAAACTATGCCTGCCCACCCTTACCTATGCACGCTAACCCCATCCCTAACCACAACCCTATGTATTAGGGTACTAAACATATCATCATCTTCTTTCGGCTGTTCCCGTTAGGGGTTGCCACAGTGGATCATCTGTTTCCATTTCTTCCTGTCCTCTGCATCTTGCTCTGTCACACCAACCACCTGCATGTCCTCTTTCACCACATCCATAAACCTTATCTTAGGCCTTTCTCTTTTCCTGTTACCTGGTAGCTTCATCCTTAGCATCTTTTTCCCAATATACTCAGCATCCATCCTCAGCACATGTCCAAACCAACGCAATCTTGCCTCTCTGGCTTTGTCTCCAAACTTTACAACTTGGGCTGACCCTCTAATATACTTATTCCTGATCCTGTCCACCCTAGTCACACCCAGTGCAAATCTTAACATCTTTAACTCTGCCACATCCAGCTCTAACTCCTGCTTTTTTGTCAATGCCACTGTTTCCAACCCATATAACATAGCTGGTCTCACTACCCTCTTGTAGACCTTCCCTTTCACTCTTACTGGTACTCATCTATCGCAAATTACTTCTGACACTCTTCTCCTCCCACTCCATCCTGCCTGCACTCTCTTCTTCACCTCTCTTCCACACTCACCATTACTCTGAGCTATTGATTCCCAAGTATTTAAACTCATCCACCTTCACCACCTCTACTCCTTGCATCCTCACCATAACTCTATCCTCCCTCTCATTCACACACATATATTCTGTCTTAGTCCTACTGACCTTCATTCCTCTTCTCTCTAGAACATATCTCCATCTCTCCAGGGTCTCCTCCACCTGTTCCCTACTCTCACTACAGATCACAATGTCATCTGCAAACATCATAGTCCATGGGGACTCCTGTCTGCTCTAGTCTGTCAACCTGTCCATCACCATTGCAAATAAAAAAGGCCTCAGAGTTGATCTTTGATGTAATCCCACCTCAACCTTAAACGTATCCATCACTCCCACCGCAGACCTCACCGCTGTCACACTACCCTCGTACATATCCTGTACCACTCTTACATACTTCACGGACACTCCTGACTTCCTCATACAATACCACAACTCCTCTTTAGGCACCCTGTCATATGCTTTCTCTATGTCTACAAAAATACAATGCAACTCCTTCTGACCTTCTCTGTACTTCTCCATCAACACTCTCAGTGCAAACATTGCATCTGTAGTGCTCTTTCTCGGCATGAAACCATACTGCCGATCACTAATCATCACGTCCCTTCTTAACCTAGCATCCACTACTCTTTCCCATAACTTCATGCTGTGACTGATCAATTTAATCTCTCTGTAGTTACTACAGCTCTGCACATCCCCCTTATTCTTAAAAATCGGTACCAAAACACTTTTTCTCCATTCCTCAGGCATCCTCTCACTTTCCAAGATTTCATTAAACAATCTGGTACTAAACATACTAACCTTAAAACTATAATTATTCAATCCATTACTTCAGTAAGTTAATGTTTTGTTTGTTTAACTAGCTCATGAAAGGAAATTGTTTTCCTTTTTTTAATTTAGTTTAATGGGTTGAGGAGGTAGTGTTTTGATGAAAGGTAGGTTTGACTTCTTTTTAGATTAATGTTTTTGTGTTTTGCATCTTTAAGGGTGTCATTGTTTTATTTTGTAACCTCCCAAAGTTTTAGGTGTTTGGGACTGAATAATTGTTTGTCAATTAAATGACTTCATAGTAAAACAGTAAAGTCCTGTAGAAGAGTAAAGCATTACAATGACTTCCAAGTTCTTGCTAACAGTTTGTCCAGAAATTCAATATTTACAGAGGCCTGCAGAAAACTGCTGTCAAATATTCTTTATGTTTTCTGTATTATTCAGCACTTACGGTTGCAGCTGTATAAATATTCAAGTAGTTAAATAGATAAATGGTCTAGATTGCATAGCAGAATGTCTATATATGGAAAAACGTAATTTAGATGTGATATAAAATGAATTAGTTATGCTAAAGATATTATTAATAAATAATTAATTATTACCTGTTTAAATAAAGCAAATCAAATATAGAAGAATATATACGTAAGTTTCCCTGGGATTCAGTAAAAGGCTCATCAGTCATGGTCATTGCTGAATGCAGGTCAGCCAATTACTGCAAAGATGAGAAAATGTGATTCAGAGACAGCTGTAGCTGCAACGAGTAATACATTATTATCGTCTCATTAACGTATCTGAGTATCATGCACTAGCCCATACTAGTGCTGTCTGACCTGCCCCCAAGAGGCCTATGTATCACATTGACAAAGGCATCCCCTTGTATGCATGCAAATACACATACACACGCATGCACGTGCATGTATGCACATACACACACTTACATTCATACACACTCATACGTGCACACATATATACACACATACATGCACCCACAAACACACACACACTAACATACACATACAGACACACACACACACACACACACACACACACACACACACACACACACACACACACACACACACACCAAACAAGCTCCACCCCCGCACTCAATCACAGTTATGGAAACACTCTCCCATTCAGCCACACACATGCTCCACTCTCGCAGACACACCAGCACACATGGACACACACACACACACACACACACACACACACACACACACACACACACACCAAACAAGCTCCACCCCCGCACTCAATCACAGTTATGGAAACACTCTCCCATTCAGCCACACACATGCTCCACTCTTGCAGACACACCAGCACACATGGACACACACACACACACACACACACACACACACACACACACACACACACACACACACACACACACACACACCAAACAAGCTCCACCCCCGCACTCAATCACAGTTATGGAAACACTCTCCCATTCAGCCACACACATGCTCCACTCTTGCAGACACACCAGCACACATGGACACACACACACACACACACACACACACACACACACACACACACACACACACACACACACACTCCAACATCCTCAACCCTCAGATCGTTGTTGAATTAATCTGCATGGTAAGAGTAAAGGGGTGACCTCCATTTTTAAATGCATTAATTTTTTTCCTCCAACAGTGTAGCAAGCTTTTGTGAATCGCAGGCTTTACTTGTATACTTCCGCTATGAAAAATTGAAACAGGATTTATCATGAACTAGCTGGCCCACCATATATTATATAGATTACAATCAAGTGATCAATTGCAAAGTGGCTGAAGCACTTTTTTCAGTAGAATAAATGGTCAGTAATGTCTAATCAAATGTAGTTTATCAAATTATTATTGATTTTAAATTGAGAGAATAAAGTGGTCTCTCTCTAACCCTGTCATCACATTCAGCAATGTGTTAGGTGACAGGAACAATGCTAAATGCAATATGTACACACATATACCTATATGGTTGCAGTTTGTAAGATAGAATGTTAAGAAGAGCAAATGCTCTTGCAGGCTTGTTTTTCAGCCTTTCATTTTTTTCTGTGCAATATTGCATGACATATTGGACTGGAAATTTGTCCTTTCCCCACTGCTACGCAGTCTTGGAGTTGGTAAATATAATTAACAGGGGGTATGGAGGGCATGGGGAGGTTTGTCCAGAAGCACAAATATTGTTTTTTTTTCCTTTTGATCTATTTACATTCACTCTAAAAAGATCTCACTTAATGTATTTGCCCATTTGAGTGCCTAGTCAGTGATGAGTCAATCATACCTTTAGCTATGTATCTATATCTATATCTATATCTATATCTATATCTATATCTATATCTATCTATCTATCTATCTATGTATCTATATATATTTATATCTATCTATCTATCTATCTATCTATATATCTATCTATCTATCTATCTATCTATCTATCTATCTATCTATCTATCTATCTATCTATCTATCTGTGTATCCATATATATTTATATTTATATCTCTATCTATCAATCAATCTATCTATCTATCTATCTATCTATTTATCTATCTATCTATCTATGTATCTATATATATCTATATTTCTATTTCTATCTATCTATCTATCTATCTATCTATCTATCTATCTATCTATCTATCTATCTATTTATCTATCTATCTATCTATGTATCTATAAAAGTGCACTAGATTTGGTCTAAATGCAGGTTTGTCTACATCAATTTAATCAACTGCATTTGGCCAATATACACAGATGGTTGGGAGGTATGAGAGATCAACAATCCCCAGGTTGGGGAATATTCCCTTTCCTTAGGGATTGTATGATCTCAAAGGTGGTAAATATAATTAGCAGAGAGTATGCTGGGAGAGCTTATCCTACTGCATGAAATGATGTTTTTTAAATCGCACACACCAAGATACTTTTTCAGCATATGCGTGGGGGGTACAATGCGGCTCATCCACTTGCAAAAGTATTGTTTTTATGTATATATATAAATATACACACACACACACACACATATATATATATATATATATCTATATATATATATATATATATATATATATATCTATATATACATATGGGTGCCCTACATTTGGCCTAAATGCAGGTTTGTCAACATCTGTTAATTGACTGTATTTGATTGATGTATGCAGATGGTTGATAGGTGTGCAATATCTAAAATCTCCAGGTAGGGGAATATTCCTTTTCCCCTGGAACACTGCAATCTCACAGTTAGTATATATAACTTGCTGGGGGGGGGGGGTAGGATGACTTGGTCCCCGCAAAAAATTATTTTTTTTTAAATTACATGTACCAATGTTTTTTCTCAGCACTTGTGTAGCAATGTGTTGACGTTTTGTTTGTCAAACTTTTGTGGTCAACATTTTAGAGGTCGATGACTACTTGACTAAAGTGAGTAGATCCATATGTCTATATCAATGTATATGTATACAGGAATACATGTATATGTATATATGAATATTTAAATATATATGAATATATATAGTATATAGGTTTATTTATATACGTGTGTGTGTGTGTGTGTGTGTGTGTGTGTGTGTGTGTGTGTGTGTGTGTGTGTGTGTGTCTTAACGATAGTCCATCATGTCATAAATTTGAACATCTAATCAGTGAACACCTAATGCTCAAAATGAATCTTATTGAAAAATAAAAAGAAATCTACTTGCCACACACCCCTATGTTAATTACGGTCTATATCATATGTTTGAATGCTTAATTGTTCGAATGACTAATGATCAACCATTAGTAATCGAACAATTAAATGTTCGAACATATAAAAAAATTAATATTTACAAAAAAAAAAAAAGAAAATGTAAAGGGTATAAGCAGGGGGGCAAGCCTCCCTGCACCTTACTTAAATATAGCAACTCCAAGATCGCACTTCAGTGTGCTACAGTGTGGAAATGGAAAATTTCACATTTCCTACACTGTAGCGAGATATTGGAGTTGGTATATTTAAGTAGCGTGGGGGATGGGGGGTGCATGGGGTCTTGTCCCCCTGCTTACACCTTTTAGTTTTTTTTTTGTTTAGTTTATTTTTTTTTTATTTTTTAAACTATTTGAACATTTAAATGTTCGATCACTAAAGGTCGATCTTTAGTGATTCGAAAATTTAATCGTTCGAATATTTAACATAGACCTTGTTAATTATATATACCAACTCAGAAAACACATTATAGTGTGAAAGGGCAGATTTCATTAATAAAAGCTGTTTCAGTTTAATCAGCTCATTTTCTATTAGCTGTACTGACTAGACACACACACGCGCGCACACACACACACACACACACACACACACACACACACACACACACACATGCACACACACACATATATGTGTGCGTGTGTGTGTGTGTATATATATATATACATATATATATATATATATATATATATATATATATATATATATATATATATATATATATATATATATATATATATATATATACATGTGTGTATGTGTGTATGCAGTTTACGGTAACCCATCCACCAGCATGTTTTGGTGGAAAGCTGGAAGGGAACTAGCATACTCAGTAAAAATAAAACATGGAAAAAAGACGCAAACTCAAAACATAATGAACACGATAACCTTCAGTTATGAGGCAGACCTCTGAACCAGAGGTACATTATGAAAGTGCATTTCTTGCATAGATTTGTTTCAAAGTGTCAAGCTTTTGATCTTAGTATAACATAATATGCTGTAATATATATAACTGTACATCAATATCATTACTAAAGAGTAAAACTGGACACTAAAAAAGGGCATTTTATGGAGGGGTGTTTCATTCCCCTTCTACTTACCATTAAGCAATTAAGATAAATTTCACTATAAAGTTTTGAAGTAGCTAGTAGTGACTAGATATTTATTTAGCATTTAATACAATCTCAGCAGTATGGCTTCTTTTGTTAACACTTACAGCTTTAAATACACAACATCAAAAGATTTATACATTGTTTTAATTGACATTGCCGAAGAATCTTTATGTTGATTAAATAATACTATGGAAAAGAAACATTCTGCAAAAGAAAATTGACAACATTATTGTTTTATGACAGAGCTTTGTCCCACAAAACAGAGCTGAGAGTTTTGTCAAGATATGTATTTCAGGCTTGAACAAATAATTTGGAGATATAAGAGATATAACAGGTTGGCTATTACCTCAGGTCATACTGTTGACATAAACTGTCTATAATAAATGGAAAAATCTCATTATAGTATACAACATATCAAAATAATCCTAGGTTAGGAAAATATCAGATAGCTGGCAAAATTTAAAGGTGACTATTAAATCTACCAAAGTAGTCCATGAACTTAGGTTAGCATCTGAAGTCAAGCTTAACTACAAATCTTTCTTTAGCTATGTTAGAAAACTAGAAACAACAACCATCAATACACAGAACTCATGCAAAATGATAAAACCTACTCAGTCTTGTGGATATATTTAATATACTAGTAAATAAATTCAGTGAAAATTTTACTATCCAAAGCTCATCTATCCCCATATCTCTCAAGCCCCCATCATCACAAAATCATGTACTGAAAGTGCTGTCCAAGCCGAAAAAAAAAAAAAAAAAAACACCTCCTCCATGAGACTGGAAAATATTCTGGGTTGTCTGATAAGCAGTAACAAACATGCCCTGATAGAACCACTTCATAAATTATTTAACCTGAACCAAGAAACAGGCTTTGTCACAAAAGTATGCTATACAGAACTGATTAAGGGTGGCCCCACTATGGACCCTGGGAATTATAGACCCATGAGCCTGATGAGTCTTGTTTGCAAAGCCATGGAACATATTATGACCAACCTGATTACCCTTGGCTTTAAGCATCTGATCATACTGGAGCCAAAGCAACTGATTTTGCAAAAGGGAGATCCTGTCTAATGAATATGATAAATTTATTTGAAAGGGTAACACAGACTGTGGACAACAATCACACACTGTCTACCAGTGCCAGAGAGCATGAAGGTAACCTCTGGTTTTCCACATGGTTCATTGCTGGGACTATCTCTGTTCAGTATTTACTTTTTTGTCCTCCATATCAAGAAGCAAGACCTATGGCTAACTAAATCTGTGGATGACTGCAAACTGGGAATTATTGTCAGATCCCCATCTTATGCCTACACTCTGCAGTTGGAACTTACACCTGGTATACCGAAAAGGGGAAAATAAATGCTAAGATGTTAAACATTGTCACACTTGTTAGTCAACACATACCACCAGATGCAACATAGAAAATATCCCTCTTTGAAAGGAAAATGTAGTTGTAGACCTTGTAATTTTGATAATTCCCTCTCTTTTGATCACCATGTAACAACAATTGACAGGAAATCCTTCTGCTTATTGTAGCTATTCACCAAAGAAATGTCATCCAAATCTAAAGAGCTCATTGTCTCTTTGTATCCAACACTGGTTAAGCCAGTTTTAGAATATAATGTCCCCCTTCGGGCTGTTTATCACTACACATGTCAAACAAATGGGAAGACCTGAGAGATTCTTCACCAAGAAGAACAAATAATTAAAGTACCTACATATAGATATTTCAGGCATGGGCAATAATGCCTTTCTAGCCTGTCAATATAGCACAGTTATCCCTTAATAAGTGTTCAAATTGTTCTTAAAATTATCTAAAGTAGTGCCTGCTTTAATATAATTTGGTGGTCTATTCCATGCATATACAATTCTCTCAGGGAATCAATTAGTACACCTCTCATTCCTAAGTAATCTCGGTTAAATTTCTCCAAGTCTTTGGGTTTCTAATACCATGATGGAAATGGAATCCATTCCTAAGTCAAAGTATGATTATAGTTCATGAAATGAATATTGTTTCAATCTTTGATGTTAGTCAAAAGTACTCTTCGCAGCACCCACAATGTGCTCAGAACTGACTCATTCTGCAATTCATGCAAGCAATAATGCCCAACAGGGATGTTGTTATTGAGAAAATAACACCTGTCCAGGGGAGTTCTGAGGTCTGATGCAGCCGGCAGAGGGCCTCTATACCCCTGGAAGGGCATTATTCACACAGTAACACACACCCTGGAGGGCATTATTGCTCTTAAAGAATGGGCTGTCTGTAAAATTGTTGTGTTTTACTTATTATTTATTTATTTTTATTACTATATTATTTTTTATATACTTCTGATGCAAAATAGTTGCTGTAGTATATGTAAATGGTGTTGGAGGAAGCATTTTATATCCAAAATATATCATTTAAAATATCTGGATATTTACTTTATCTTTTGGATTCTTACTCCTAAAATGTGTGGTTTGTTGCTAGTCATTGAGATGTGACGTGACAGACTTTATTTCCTTCAGAAAATTCATGTTAATACAAACTCTGCTATTTAAGCCACTTTGCAATTTTATAAAAACAACATTTAAAATCTGTTCCTATTTTAGAGCCTTTGTTTCCCCTTTATTTCAGGGTTTATCCAGATTTCTTGAGCAAAAAAGGTTAAAAGGTATGCAAACCTTTTTACTGGTGCTACCACTGGTCCATCAATCTCACTCGCTCTCTCTTATACACACAAGCACTTGCACATCAGAAAATGCATGCTAACACAAATTATATTATTCAGTCTACTTTGTGATTTTTATAACAGTAATATTTAAAATATGTTTCAATAATCACCCTTTCTCCCCCTTTTATTTTAGGCTTTATGTAGATATCTTGAGCTAAGAGGTCAACAGGCCCTTTAACTGCTGCTGCTGACAGTGCTTGATCACTTTCACCCTTCAGTCTCTTTCTCTCATTCAAACACACCTTGCTTTCATGCACCCAAGCATGCATATGCTCACAGAAACAAACACACACACACACACACACACACACACACACACACACACACACACACACACACACACACACACACACTCTTTTTCTGTTTCATTAAGTTTTTGCACTCATTAAACAGTATTAAACAGCTTAGCATGTGGAAAATAACGCCCCTATCGATCTCACTCTTACTCACAAGCACTCACACACTCACACACAGACATAAACACACCCACATTTTTTTGAAATTTTCTTTATTTGATATGTTATACACTCCCTAAACAGCAAAAGCACTGCTTAGCAAGTGTAAAATAATGCCAGCTGTTAGGTTACTTTCGGTCTGAGCTCCATGACAGTGAAATGGCGGACTTGTTTTTCAGCAGGTATTACCTGTACAACGACACTCTACTGGGCAATGTTCATCCTCCAATCAACGTGTGATCTACAGGTCACCCATTGTCTAAATGGAGTTACATGTATCAACAACATATCTAAATATGACTGTATATATTTTTTATGACACCCATTACTCCTACTACAGGGTATCCTTCTTTCCCATTTCCCTTATTTCAGCCTGCAAATCCTGGTATTTTATGACTTTGTGTCTGTCTGTATGTAAGACATTGTAATGTCTGAGTGTAGCAATTTCAGTGACAGTGCTACTTTTGTCTTCTTTTCATGGACTATTATATCTGGCTGTTGGCAGTGGATGATCCCATGTGATATAAATTTCATAATTTTCTATAATGCTTTGTGTCTCATCTTTCCAGCTACTTCAATATTGCATTGTTTGCATAACCCCCAATGCAACAGTCTTGCCACATTATTTTGCCTATCAGCATGGAGGCCCTCTGCCATTAGTGTTTCACACCCAGCAACAAGATATGTGACTGTTTCTGATTCTGTTTTACAAAACCTGCATTTTTTTTCTTCATCATGTTCAATGGGCTTTGTAAAGCAGAGTGTATTTAGTCTGTTATCCTAGTCAGCCAAAATTAACCTTTCATCATTTGGTTTAAATTCATCTCTCCTTAGCCATTGCTGCATCTGATCCTGAGTGACATGAGGTTGTTCCAGGGGTTTTCTATACTTGCAACTGTATTTATGCCTTTTCCACATTTCTTGCCTTATCCTTCACCTTATTATTTGACTTTTCTTTTTTGCTTTTTGGCACATTCATTTTCTGTTTGATTTTTATCTACTTCTGGTTTGATTTAATTTCCTAATTTGACACTGATATGCTTCTAAACAAAGCAGAATGGGGACTATGTAATCTTGGTATACACTGATTTTTATAAATCATTTGATAAGCATGAAGCATTTTTCTTGTTTACCTGTCCAGCTGATCCAATACCTTTTGGGGCCAGTCAATCACCCCAAAACTGTAAGTTAGAACAAGAACAGCAAATTGGTTTATAGCTTGGAATTTGCTCCTAGATGTCATGGCTGTTTTCAGTATTAATTTTAGTCTTCTAAAATGTCCCTTACTAAATTCTGTTCTCATTTGTTCATGTTTAATTGTCAATCCTTCATCAATTCCCAAATATTTATATATCCTCTCCTTTTCAAGTTCCTTTATTAATCACATTCCTGTGCAAGACTGATATTTTCTTGGTGCTGCAGCTTTCCTGCTTTAAAGGTTGCTTTTGCACATTTATCAAGACCAAATTACATTCTTATATCATCCGAGAAGGTTTAAACCCCCTGCAGTTGTGCTTTCAGTTCCTCATCTGATGAACTATACAGTTTTAAGTCATCTATATAAAGAAGTTGCCTCACAGCAAGAGGTTCTCTCATTTGATTCTCGGCTGGAGTGCGGGGAGTGCCTTCTGTGTGGAGTCTGCATGTCCTCCCCATGGTTGAGTGGGCATTCAAAAGACATACGTAAATGGGCGTGCCTTGGTTGAATGTCGAGCTGGCCCCCCCGGCATTCGTATAAATCTACTGCCAATCATTAGCGGACCGAGGTTCCACTGTGGTGACCTCTAACCGGGAAAAGCCAAAAAACAACAACATATAAAGAAGATGAGAAGTCTTTACATGTTATTGTCTTTTAGGGTTCAAATTTTAACCATGATCTAATTTGTTAAGTAGACAGATTAATGGGTTCAGGGCAAGACAAAAGAGCAATGTTGACAAACAGTTACCCTGACATATCCCCCTTTGAATTTTTATTCCTGGGATAAAAACAATTGTCCTTTATTATGGCTTAGATGCAGAGTGGTTTGCCACTGTTTCATTGTCACAGAAATGTAATATGAAAAAAAAAAAAAAAATATATATATATATATATATATATATATATATATATATATATATAGTACTTTTCTGTTATCGGGGCAACAGCTGTAATGAACTGTTGGAAGGTTAGCACGCAGTCGCAATGATCCATAACATTATGTTTTCTCTGTTATATAGAGGAAATGGAAAATGATTTGCACACTTCATTTAGCAGGAAATGTTTTACAGCCACCTTACCTAATGTGGTTAATGCTCCCATCTCCAGACTTTACCAGGTACCATTATTTTAGCACTGCTGCCAGTAGCAGGAAATATGCGCAGTAACAATATTTAGTAAATTAGTAATTGGAAAGTACTTCTGTGCATTATCAATGGCGGGATCATTACAAACAGCATTAGGATAACCACCCAGTGGCAAACCATGGTGTGCAAGTATACGGAGACAAACTTTGTCAGGCAACAGGTCGATTTGATATGACCTAACAACCTTCCACCTTTGTAACAGCAATTACCAACAAAGAATGGTACATATGTGTTTTGTGTTGGCTACTCTCTTCCGTGTTTTACAACAAACAGAAAGTACAGCAAATGTAGGTTGTTAGTTGGAACTGTGGGAGGGTGTTATTAACAAGGAGTCAATGGTTACAAACTTTTAGCAATGTTACATTGCCTGCTTTATGAGTAGCATGTCCCCTTCGCTGATGTCCCTCTAAAACAGTTACCTTCACTGATGTGGTGTAAGAGTAAGGGACTTAGAATGCGAACAAGATACTCTAGCTTGAAAATTGTTCTTACTCCTTTTTTTGGTCCACAAATTGAAGTGGAAATCTGTTGTCAGAAAAGCTGAGGGCTGTTCCCACATCAGCGGCAGCAGAGCAATCTGTGCGACCGCATGCTAATCTTCCAATAGCTCATTACAGCTGTTGACCCGATAACGGAAAAGTACTATATATATATATATATATATATATATATATATATATATATATATATATATATATATCTGAATAAGGTGTTGTCTTAAATGTCTGTGTGATACACTGTATGGGTTCAGATATTTTAATCTTTCATAACTTAAATTTTCGCATCCACGGATACCCTTGTTATATTTCCAATGCACCCTTTCGAATTTACTCATGCCAATTTTTGTATAAGGTTTCTACATTATTACTTCATACTGTAATTTGGGTTTGATGTAATTTACATGAGATGATTACATTTCTGATTTTCTAGTCTTTCTGAATCTTTTTATACAGCTTACAGTTGTATAACTGTCATTAACCAATTTGTATGATATGATCAGAAAAACTCAAAGCTGGCTCTATTCATTTACCCAGGGCCTTAAATGACTCTACAGTTTCAACCACTGTGTGTTCTATTAGATATTTTCCCTTCAGTCTATGTCTTCCAATATCATATGCTTAGTTTTTGATGTAGTTATCAGGTGCTATTCTTCTATGCCCTAATGATCAATTTACTTATGCACATTTGAAGACATGCCCTGTCTGTAATGGATCTACTTTAGAATGTTGACTTTTGAAAATGTTGACAGTCATAACATTGGACTCGCTTACTTAATAGACCACAACATTGAAAGCTGAAAACCGATAGAACATCACACATGGAAAGTACAGTTTTGTACCTACCATAAATGTAGATGTCCGATAGGTATGCAACTGCAGTCCTGACATATGGGTTGTCCTGCCTCAGGCAGCCCTTCGGTCGGCCGGATTCCAAAGTCTGGGTCCGGCGTCGGCTGATGTCACTCTTTCCCCGATGTCAGAGCGCCTGGGGTATAAAAGTGTCAGCCGATGCCATCTTCTTCAGTGTTTCTTGCCCCAGATGCCAGGTGCCCTCTAAGGAAGGCTAAATTTTGAAAATAGAGAAAAAATTCCAGACAAGTACAACAACATAAAAACAAATACACCATAAAAGATTACCCCAGGTAGCTAAAATGAGGGGTAGAAACCCAAAGGAATACCACAGAGGGGTAGGTGGGAGGGAAAACCTGACTGCAGTTGCATACTTATCGGACATCTACATTTATGGTAGGTACGAAACTGTACTATGTCCTTCAAGGATGCAACTGCAGTCCTGACATATGGGTTGAATACCATAGCCAACCTGGGGGCGGTAGGCACTAAGACAAAGATGGTGTAGCTAAAATGCCCTGCAGGACTGCAGAAGCAAACCCTGCTCTGGATCTGGAATATAAAGGCAGGTTGTAATGTTTGGAAAATGTATGCATGGAGCTCCATGTAGCAGCTTCTAAAATGTCCTTTGTTGCCACTCCTCTTAGAAAGGCTGTGGAGGTGGCTGTAGCTCTGGTGAAATGTGGCCTGATGTCAGATGGCACAGTGTTTCCATGAAAAGAGTAGCAGAATTGAATGCAATTTCCAATCCATTTAGAAATTGTCTGTTTGGAAATTGCTTTTCCCTGCAATCCAGCAGCGTAAGCTACAAAAAGCTGGTCAGATTTTCTGTAAGACTTTGTTCTGTCCAAGTAGTAGCGCAACTGTTTGTGTATGTCCAAGGTGTGCAGAAGTCTCTCTCCTTTATTTTGAGGATCAGGAAAGAAGGTAGGCAGGTGAATAGCTTGATTCAGGGAGACCCTGGATACCCCCTTTGGCATGAATGACGGATTGGTTCTCAAAGAAACTCTGTCCTGATGAAAAATGATGAATGGTTGCATTGCCATAAGGGCCTGTAGCTCAGAGACTCTTCTTGCTGAGGTTACTGCCAGAAGGAAAGCTGTCTTCCAAGACAGAAATTGCAACTCTGAAGATGCTGCTGGTTCAAAGGGAGGAAGAGTTAATTTTTCCAGCATGAAGTTGAGGTTCCATGCAGGCACTGGTGGTTTCCTTGGAGAGTTGATGTTCTTTATACCTCTTAGAAACTGTCTTAGCAATGGGTGAGAAAATACAGGTGGATCAGTGTTATATTTGGCAGATATTGGTGAAGCATGTATTTTTTTGGAAGAATATGAAAGGCCATTGTGGAGCATTTCAGCCAAATATTCTAGGATCTGTGTAATGCTCATCACTGATGGGTCTTGACCCTTTTTGCTGTTTCAGATAAGAAATCTCTTCCATTTTGCTGAGTATGTTTTTCTAGTGGAAGGTCTGCGTGCCTCCAGGATGATATCTTTTACCCTTTTGGAAAGTGTATCCTGAGGAATAGTCATGGAATCTTCCAAGCTGTCAGCTTCAATGTTTTCAAGCTAGGGTGTAGTGTCCTGTAATTGTGTTGTGTCAGAAGAAGTGGCCATTGAGGAAGGAGCCACGGATTGGTGTGTGTCAAGCTCCGTAGCAGTAGGTACCAGTGTTGTCTTGGCCAGTCTGGAGCTATCAGTATGACTTTCAGTTGCTCTGTCCTGATCTTTAGTAACACCTTGGTCATCAAAGGAAGAGGTGGGAAGGCATATAGTGTTAGAGAGTTCCAACTGAAGGAGAGAGCGTCCACCTTCCATGCTTGAGGATGGTATGTCCTTGTGCAAAACTTTTTCAGATGGTGATTGAGGTGGGAGGCAAAAAGATCTATATCTGGCCTTCCCCATGCTTGAGTTATTTGTAAGAAAATGTCTGGATGCAACATCCATTCGTGTGGATCCATGATGTTTCTGCTTAGGCTGTCCGCCAGAACATTGTCCTTCCTTGGTACAAACTGGGATTGTAGCTCTATTTTCAATTGTAGGGAAATATCCCAGAGATTCATTGCCAGTCTGCAAAGAGGGTAGGAATGGGTACCTCCTTGCTTGTTTATGTACCACATAACTGTGGTATTGTCTGTCTTTATTAGTAGATGGCCCTGATGCATAAACTTTTCGAAGGCCTTGATTGCATGTATCACTGCCAGAATATCTTTTTGGTTGATGTGCAGGTGCTTTTCTTTTTGTGTCCATTGTCCTTGAATGCATCTGCCCTCCATGTGCGCCCCCCCCCCATCCATGGTCTGAGGTGTCTGTTGTTATGGTTTGACTTGTATGAGGCCTGCTGAAAGGCAGACCTCTGTTTATCTGGCTTGCTTGAGCCCACCACAGAAATTCCTTTTGAAGGCATGGAATGAGTGGGATCAATGCTTCCAGGCTGTGGCTATGTTGAGACCATAGACTTTTTAGATACCATTGTAGTTTCCTCATATGCAGCCTTGCGTGTGGAATCAAAAGAATGCAAGATGCCATGAAACCCAGGGCCTGCAGGATTTTTCTTGCAGTCATCTGGGTGTGTGTTGCCAATTTTCTGAAGTATTCTGGTAACTGTTTTTGTTTTTCTTTTGTCAGAAAAGCCATCTGGGTGTTTGTGTCCAGTGTGGCACCCAGGAAAGGTATTTGTTGGGATGGTATGAGACTTGATTTCTGAATATTGACTGTGTATCCCAAGGCCTGCAGTAGGTGAATGACATAGTCCAAGTTTTTTAACAAGGCTTGTTGGCTATCCGCTTGTATAAGGCAGTCGTCCAGGTAAGGGTATATCTGTATCCCCTGGAGTCTGCAATGTGCAATTACTGATGCCAGGCATTTCGTGAATACTCTAGGTGCAGTAGATAAGCCAAAGGGCAATGCTGAGAATTGATAATGCTCTGAGCCTGCAAGAAATCTGAGGTATCTTCTGCAACTTTGTCTGGTTCGGACATGCAGGTATGCCTCCTTGAGGTCCAGATTTACCAGCCAAGACCCCTTGCCCAGCATGAGAAGGAGTTGCTGTAAAGTCAGCATTTTGAATTTTGGCACAATAAGGTAAGTATTCAGTGCGGACAAGTCCAGAATGGGTCTCCATTGGTTTTCTTTTCTTGGAACAAGGAACAATCTTGAATAAAATCCTTGGCCTTGTTCTGCAGAAGGAACCTTTTCTATTGCTCTTATTTGAAGTAGGTTTGTTATTTGTTTGAGTGCCTCTGCCCTTTGATTTGGTGGCAGGTTTGGCCTGCCATGTCTTGTTGGTAGTGTATGAAAATGGAATCTGTATCCTTTGTCTATTATGTCCAGTATCCATTTGTCCTTTGTAATATTGTGCCAATTTTGTGAGAATAAGGATAATTTTCCGCCCAAAGGTGCTTCTAATTGAGCCCTGGATGGTGGAGTCAAAGTCAAGTCATTGAGATTGTCCCTGCGGAGCAGTGGAAGGTCCTGCCCCACCTCTCTGGTTCGGAGGCTGCCATTGACGTCCTCTGTAGGAGCCTCGAGTTTGCCCTTAACCTCTGCCATGTCTGTTTTTGCCTCTTTGAAATTTGTCTGTGTCTGGAAAGGACCAATGCTTAGAAGACCAATTCCTGCTGAATCTTGGAGGCTGTACCTGGAGGAAATCTTTGACTGCTTGCACTGATTTTGCCTTTTCCTCTATTTTCTTTAAAACCTCTTGTGCAGTAGCACCAAATAGCATATGTTTCTCTAGTGATGCGTCCAAAAGCTTAATTTTCACATGGTCTGGCAATGTTTGTTCCTTTAACCAAGCATGTCTGCGTATGACCGCACCTGTCATTGCTGCTCTCCATAAAGCTTCCAATGCATCATATCCACACTGAAGGAAATGGTTGCTAACCTGCTGAGTATTATGAACCAATTCCTGTAACCCCTTTCTATCTAATGGTTCAGGGGAAGCCAATTTCTTTTGCAAGTTATCCAACATGTATTCCTGATACTGAATCATATGAAATTGACAATTTAATGCTCGCATAGAAAGGGTGGAAGATGTATATACTTTTTTACCCCACCTTTCTAAAGCCCTAGAATCTCTTTCCGAAGGGAGTGGATTCTTAGTAGTAGTGGAGGAAACCCCTTTAGGCCCCTGAGAAATAGTTTCAGGGTCAGCAGTATGGCCCTTGAACAGAAATTGATGTGTGTCTAAGACCCTGTAGTACCTGTCTGGCTTGAAATGGGCAGGGGGGAGTGAGTCAGGGGAAACACTAGAGTCTTAAGTACACATCATCTAAAACATTTAAAACTGGAGGAATAGCTAAGGGTCTATGCTGAGGTAGCTTTAAAAATTCCCTTAACCTTTTCCTAGAATCAGAGTATTCTTGGCCTTGCCATTTGAAGTGTTCCCTCATGGAATGAAGCGTTTCCCCAAAGGAAAACTCCTCAGGAGGAGAAGCAGAGGGAATGGATTCCTCTGCATCAGAATCCTCGTAGGCTGGGATGGCCTCCTCCTGGTAGTCTGAATGTGCAGAATCACCTGAGGCCTCATCGGAGGACTGGGGATCTACCTGCTCAACCCTAAGCTGCTTGACAGAAGGCGGCTGAGAGCCTCTATCAGGATGTGGCTGAGAACCCCTAATTAAAGAAATAAGGTCCTCAGCTAAACTTAAAATTTGAGAACCAGAAGTGGATCCCAAAGAAATAGATCTTGGAGGGAGAGACTTAGCTTGTTTGGCAGCCTTAGTACGTGTGTAGGCCTTAATGGACATAGACACTGGAGGCCTGGCAGCCCCGCGTGCTGGAGTAGTCTTATCCACTGAAATGGTGTTAGAAATATCCTGAGCTTCGGTCTCAGAGGGGAGAACAGAAACCGACACCGAGCTGGCCTCCAGTACCGAAGTAACCGGTGGGGCGGTGTCGTCGGTCTGTAGCGGTTGTGAAACCGGCTCAGAAGAGACTGAGACACTCGCGGTAGGCCTAAGCGTGGTGTCAGCCGAGACTGCGGACCGTGGGTGTCGGTCCTTATCCTTCCGTTTTTTAGGTAAATGTGCTGTTGGAAGCTCCGACAGCATGATATAACAGAAATCTTCCCCAAAATAATCCTGTGCAAACTCTGACCGACGCCTAAGAGTGCGTTTATTGAAAGAAGCACAAGCTGTACAGGCCGAGACGTTGTGTTCTGGGCCTAGGCAGGGTAAGCAGTAAGAGTGGAAATCCTTATGAGGTATTTGTTTCCCACAAGTTAAACAAATATTTACTTTTACAGTTTTGTCTGACATCGGCTGAGGCAAGAAAAGGTCCCCAATGGGGTACTTAGCTTTTTTGAAGACTTCAATAGCTGAAAACACAGGAGCTGGCTGACCGGCACTTGCGAACTGCTTCTGCTTCGGGTGCCACACGGCAAGAAAGACTGAAGAAGATGGCGTCGGCTGACGCTTTTATACCCCAGGCGCTCTGACGTCGGGGAAAGGGCGACATCAGCCGACGCCGGACCCAGACTTTGGAATCCGGCCGACCGAAGGGCTGCCTGAGGCAGGACAACCCATATGTCAGGACTGCAGTTGCATCCTTGAAGGACATCTAGGTGGTTGTGTGAGATTATTGTGCTGCAGGCCATGAGGTTCTGCCCATTCTCAACCGTAATGTGATCTTAACATACTTTGCAGAGAGTGTAGGGAGTGCAATTGCGCTTGCAAAAACATGTCTTTCAATGTTCTAACATTCAGCTTTTTCAGCTTTTGATGTAGAAAGATGACATTCTAACAAAGATCTTTTTGCAACAGATATATTCAGTTTATCCATTTTCAAGTGTTCTGCATACAGAACGCATTAGATGAAAAAGATAGATATGAATTGTTTAATTTATTGCTCAGTGGTTTGTGTATGATCTCATCAAACTCTGAGATTCAGTGTATAAAAATTACATCACAGCACACTTTTTCATTTATAGCTGTTATTATATTATTAGAAAACATCATGCTACAGGTAGTTATTGTCGTATTTTCAAAATATACATATTGCTGTATGGTTTCAAATCACAACCTTTCTAATTCTGACAATAAATTTATGCAAATCAACCTTATCTATTACTTTCCATAACTTATGTGTCTATATGAGTCTGGGTTTGCCCTATTCAATTTTCTCTTGCTGATGGGTTTAACAAATGCATGTCCCCAGTCTTGAGGAATCTAGTCATATTTAAGCTACCTAGAGAATAACAGATATAATGGTACTGTAAGTTCATGTCAAAGTGTCCTCAGGTCATTATTACTAATTCTATTTCCTTCCTGTGCATTTTGGGTCCAATTTGCATAACTTTTTTTCAGTATAATTACTAGCATAATTCATCACCCCCTTTGTGGTGCATCAGCTTTTATAAATATGTATCTAATCTGGTACTTGTAGTACTTCAAATATACTTCTGGTCCACTGGGTGAGTGATACCACAGTAGGAAGGACTACCATTCTATCAATTGCCAGGTAGTGTGTGATGCTTGGGAGGAATTACCAATATCTATGCCCAACATCCTGACAGTGCACATGATTCCCATATGTAGCACACTAGCTCACTCTACAAACTTTTCTTGCATGGTAGGTTGCCCAAGGGTCATCTTGTAAGTAAGTAGAACATTTTTCTTCTTTGTATTGCATTTAAGTAGTTATTTATAGTAAGATATATTGCTGAATGCATCTTACCATGAATAACTACTTAAATACAATACATAGTAAGATGTATTGCTGAATATAAGACAAATTTTCCTTTGTTTTGTCTCCCCCTCCCTTCTCTGTCTCTCTCTTTTTTCTTTTTTTTGTCTTTCAGGTGATGCAGGATATCCACTGGAGACATTGCTCATGACACCAGTGAGAAATCCAAATGGAGCTGCAGAAGACACCAACAAAACATCGCTGTTCTAGACCCTTATTGTTATAAAGAAGGTCTTCAGTCCCCTGAAGAGTTATTTTAGGTGCATGGGTAATTCTGGGGTGTCCTTCAGTATGATCCAGCTACTGTGTGCAGGATATTTACTGCCTGTTACATTCTGTATAACATGATTATGCACTGGTCTGGTGGTGAAGTGACCCATGCTGTCTCTGCAGCTCCCAGCTCCAGTCCTGCTCCAACTAATGATGATGATCTGGCAGAAGTAGTAAGGGATCTTGTGATGCAAGCTTGTGCAATGGATATAGCTGCTCAGGTAAAGAAGCTGTATATACTCCAGAGGTATGGACCATGACATTCAGTTTAATGTTTCCTTTCTTGTAAAAAACTCATAGAGCAGAAATGAAGCATGCAGTGATGCCTGTGAGCTACGTTGTCTGGTACATGATCTGCTGTCACTGTTCATCTGTGATAGTGCATTCTTTCTCATTTTTAAATATTTTTTTTTACTTCAGAGCAGTTACTCATATTATTGTTTGTAAAAATCATGCCTGCATGCTCAATTATTTCTGTTCAGTGATTTTGTAAAGTATCATATAAGTAATAATCACATTTTAAACTGTTTATCACAATAAATTCTACTATGTTGTTTTATCTAAGTATAAGTGTACTGAATGTTCTCAAGTTATACTATTAGTAAAAAGTGTTAATTGAGTATTTAACATGAGTTCATACCTTCCATTTATTTTTATATTATGCAACGTTACCTCAGTTTAAAGTATGTTGTCTGTTGAGGTAGTGCATATCAGATCATTTTACTTTTTAATTTTGTGACTTCAGAGACAAAAAAATATCATTTGCGCAATGGTGAGGGTGAACTGGCAGCAGTGTTTATTTACATGACAGGATACTCATTTTAATAAGTAATTTTCTCATTACTGTGTTTCCATGAAAACTTGTGCATTACTACTTTTAAGTTTGTAAGTAACTGCCAGCTATAAGAATGGTAATGCATAGACCATTAGTGGTGTTAATGACTGCAATCTTATGCTAAGACATATAGATTTGTTTCCATAGTTCCATGAGGTTTTTATGAGTACCATTACAGCAATGAAATGCATACAGTTGAAAAGCATCCTAAGTACCCCCTTTTTAATAACTTGTTCATTCTGAGTTAAACATTGACTTGTGTTTGAGAAGGTCAGATTGTTGTTGTTGTGTCTTTCAGCTTTTCCCGGTTAGGGGTCACCACAGCAGAACTCCGGTCCGCTAATGATTGGCAGTTGATTTTTACGTGCCGAATTGCCAGCCCTGATGCACAACCTTCAACGAAGGTACGCCCATTCACGCATGTCTCCACGCAGAAGACCCTCTAGCTGAGAGTCGAACCGGACAGCGTCTTATTGTGAGTAAATAACTGAAATGTCACACTTGAATCAGAGTAGGTCAACTCAATGTGCCATACACATCTCTTAATGATAGGCTTGGTGATAGTGCACGCGGTTTTGAAGAGAGGATTACATGAGAGCTGGATACTGAGCTGATCTGATGTTGTGATGCAGGTGATCCTGATCTTGCAAATGCTGATCTGACAGTGCTGTGGGAACATGATCAGGACATTGAATGAGAGGTTCTGCTATGTGTAGATGAATGCTAATGTGACCTGCATGAAATGCGTTGTGCTTGTTCCCACTACTAATTACAATTCTTATTGAGAAGCACTTGTAGCCTGATGTGATCTGCCCCCACTTGTCCAGACAATACACTGTACTCTTCCCTTTCCAAGGCTGACTCTTGCTTGAGTCTGGTAAGTTCTAACTAGTGCATTGATGGAGGCGGCTGCCAGTGCTTGGTGTACCACCACACTGCACATTATTGTGATTATGGCATTATCACTACTCTCTTCCATTTCCATGTAGTATTGGAAACCCTCACATATACCTTGGAGGACTCTGACCATTTCCAGCTATGAGCCCTAACAATGTCACAGTACATCTCCTGCTGGGCAGCCAGTGCTTTACAAGTTTCCTGGGGTAGCTGTAAGAAATTCCTGTGCCTGGCTTCCCTTTGTAAAGGTGCCACTGTGGACACTGTTACCCTCAATACCTGCCAACATCCAAGAAGTGTTCATCTAGGCTTGGAGCTACTGGTTTAGAGGTACAGTGATGTTCATCATGTTCAAGCCTGAGTGC
Organism: Protopterus annectens; assembly: GCF_019279795.1. Classification (NCBI taxonomy): domain Eukaryota; kingdom Metazoa; phylum Chordata; order Ceratodontiformes; family Protopteridae; genus Protopterus; species Protopterus annectens. Next base: position 131,223,094 of record NC_056737.1, read on the forward strand.
AATGTCAGCATATTTTATTTATTTATTTTGTTTAACATTTATTTAACATTTGTTTACTGGAAAAGTCTGACTTGGAACAAAGCCAATTTTCAGTGGAGGCCTGGGGAGAAATGCTCCAGACACATGTCTTTGTGACATGGGAGGAGACTGGAGCACCCAGAGGAAACCCACATGAATACAGTGAGGAGATGCAGACTCTGCATAGAAGGCACTCCAGTCAAGAATCAAACCAGAGACCATGTGCTTCACTTTATGGTGCACTGTCACTTCTTGCAGAGGTGCTAACATGTTGCAGTGTGAGAAATCCTGTTATTTAAACTCAGGGACTGTGTAGCACTTTCCTCAGGCTGTCATACAAATATAACTATATCATCATCATCATCATCATCACCTTCAACACCCATTCTGCTGCTGATGTCCTCCAAATATCTTGCCATAGTTGGACTGTTTGTTTCTGTTGCTGACCGTATAAAAATGGTTTGAAAACATTACTAATAAAGAAATACAATACATTACTGCATGCTTATTAAGGAGGTGTGGGGGACACTTACAATACACACTACCTTCACTATCATTCTGTGCAGATGTGGAAGGTTCACCTATTAATAGTAATTGGTCATGTGTATAATGTAATAGTTCTTTGTCAGCATTCAGTTTTCTGTATAAATATATGTTACTTTTTTTAAACCAACCTTCATGAGTAGACAGGTGTTGCTGCTGCAGACATTGGTAACTGCCAGTGTCCATACCACCTCTTATTATTCCAGTGCCATCATCTTCTGTGTCCTAGTCATCTCTGCAGATGGAAAGGAGATATTCCTCATCTGGTGTTAATGGTATAACTGTTGGAGCCCCCCCCCCCGCCTAAGTACTGTATGGGCAATTACATTCTACCTTGTCTTGCTTATATTATTTTCCCTATTCCTGCCCTGCATTAATGTGCAGTTTCTGATGACCACTGCATTAATGGCAAGGACTACTTGATTTCAGCCTTTTGTCCTCTTAGCTAGTTTGGCCCACCCTTTAGCAGAGTTTCCCATGTGTCCTAAGGGCTGCACAAGGATGTGATTTTCCTTATGGCTGAAGTTGTTCTTTCTCTGCTTTGAGCCCTTGTTTTGCATCATTACTGCACATGCAAATATCTCACAGTCATACAAAACAAAAAATATACTTTTGGTGTAATCTTAATCGTTAGTCAAACAATACCACAATGACCATGGGTACCTGCCATCTTCCAATATAAAGTTAGGTAACACAAACCCCATAATTATATAAACATGCAAAATCTCAGTCCAACCTTTTCAACTTTTTCTATAGTAATAGCTGCAGTACCATAAATACATACAGAACAATAAAGCAATCACTTTTTTAACGGATTCATCCTTCCCCAACCCCTACCATTTTCACATATTCATAATACTGTCATTTTACATTCTTCGGTGACACTCAGAAATCTTTAAGTAAAGACACATGTATGTTCAGCAAACAACACATCCTTACTACTTCAGTACTTCACAATTAAAACACACATGTATGCGCAATCACTAAATGGCACCAAAGTAAATGATTCTTTGAATGATCAGTAATCTTTTCCACTATGACAGCTTTACACTAGCCACTAAAGCCATGGTAATATGCCCATTGTTTCAGTAAAGTAAACATTTCATCAAGGTAACTCACTAATTTTACATTATTTTGAAATGTTTCATATTAAATTTCAAAACGTCTATTACTTCTTTCTCACTTTATGAAGGCAGCAGTTTCCTAACTCATTTGTTGCCTAACTTGGGTAATCACAAGTTTGCATTGTAATGTTAAACTTATGTACATATGGTTAGGGTCATTTACACATTTTGTATGTATATTAAGTTTTTTATGTTTACCTCTATGAATCACAGTAATATGTGAATGTGTAAGGTCACTTATCTGGTTAAGTAGTTATCGGTTGCTAGTGAATGTGGTCTCGAGTTGAAGTGAACATGATGGGGACAAAGAAAGAGTCTGCAGCAGTCCTCAACAGGCCTCAGCATGCCACAGAAGTGTGAGGGTAAGCTCAGATATGCACAAAGCTTAATATAAAACAGAACAAAGTCATATGTATTACAGTCATCACCATGAAATGTAATCTCTGCTAATCTAACATTATCTGGCACACCTTCTCACCTCAAACCACTCAACATTTAATAAAAATTGGTAATCAAATATGTAGGAATATGCATTCCTGCAACCTGCCCCCCCCAAATAACTAAATAAATAAATACATATGTAAAATAAAAATAAAAACTGCTGCTGTACTGCGAGAAATAAATGGTAATCTATGCCCACCTAACATCATATGGCATACCGTCTCACCTCAAACCACTCAACATTTAAAAAAAAAGTTGATAATGACATGCAAATGAATATGTATTTCTGTAACCCCCCAAAAAAAACTGATGATCTACTACATGAATAAATGTCATTCCAAAAAGGTACCTAAGGCATTGCCCAGTAATATAAAGAAAAGTGATGATTGTGTAAGTAATATAAAGAAAATTGATGACTGTATGCTGTTTTTTATTCACCATATAAATGAAATGTTAATGCATTCCTTTAACTAAAAAAAAATGTATGCGACAAAGCATTTATGGTTAAACCATACATGCCAATAATTCTACCTGGTGTAATTCCCCTGCTGGTTACCTGGGGTCAATTAAGGTGATAAAATAGTCCAAAAGAAAGTGGTTTTAAAGTTATGAAACACAGCCCTGCTCATACTTACTTCAATCTGGTTCTGGCACTTCCAATGATGGCAGCACATGTGAAGGCACTAGGCTGCTCTCCAAGCTGTTTAGACCCTGATAATAATGTTCTACCTTCTTATGGAGTTGTATCAGGATAAGATCCAGGCATTCACAAGAGGAAGTGAGTGAAAAAAGATTGACATCTGGCAGGAGTTGGGTGAGCACCTGTCATCCTGGACACCCACTCCACCAACATTGCCACTACAGGTATGGCAACCTACTGAAACATAAGCCCAACCAGCTGGCTCAGCGGATTGAACAGTTAGCATCAAGAAAGCCAGAGTTCTATAATAAATATTATTATTTTTTGGGTTGAATTAAACATAAGTTTAAATAATAAACTATAAGAAGGCTGCATAATTGAAGGTATTTGGTAGAAGAAATATGTGTAACTGCAAATATGTATCTGTAAAGTTATTAAAATAATGTAATAATAAAAGAAAGCATAAACATATTTATACACAGAACTGCATCTGTATCAAATATATGGAATGTTTATGTGACAACATAATTGACTGTAGAAATACATATGTAGTAGTATATATGGGTTCATATTAGCGTGTCAAACACTTAAAAGAGCGAATGCTGTTTGATCGACAGCTAATAGACGAAACCACAAAAACTCAAACGACCAGAACAGCCATTTTTTTCCCAGGGAAAAAAATCACTGTTCCCAAAAAAAAAAAAAAAAAAAAAAATCCACAAACAAAATAAAGTGAGGGGCTTCACCCCCCACACCCCAAACATGAGGGGCTGTGCCCCCACACCACAGTACTTAAATATACTAATTGTGAGATCGCACCACAGTGGAGGAAACTGCAAAGTCCCAACAATGAGAAAAAAATTGCTGTTCCAGCCATTACAGTTTTTGTGGGTTCATATATTAGCCGTCAATCAAAGAGTGTCTGCTCTTTTGAGTGTTCGACAAGCTAATAAGAACCCATATATATATATATATATATATATATATATATATATATTATATATATATGAGTACAATTATAATATAATATTATATATCTGCATGAGTACACTTACTATTTGTTCATGTAGTTATACAGAAAGTTAAAAAAAGTTTGCATTTCCACATATTTTCATTTAGTATTGCATTAACTTAGGTAGTAGTTAAATTGCATTCAGTTTGTGTAGGCCAAAATATTTACTACTGTAATAACTGCAAAAGACAGTAATTTGTTCAACAATTTTAAATGCATGTACAAGATGGCAGAACTCAGTCAGGCTCCACAACCTGGGCAGAGTGGAGTTTGGGGCAGAGAGGTGGGGGTCGCAGTGTTATGTGAATGCCCAGCAGATACTTTAGTACCAATGACCAGTTGTATTACTTCAATATTATTCTTCTTATAGACTTAGAATTTTAAAGGAGAAAACTATTGAAGTACACACTTTCTTACAGCTAAAGAAATGAAAACTTCCTTAACTTGCTACCTTTTACTGTGTGTGTGTGTGTGTGTGTGTGTGTGTGTGTGTGTGTGTGTGTGTGTGTGTGTGTGCGTGTGCGTGTGCGTGTGTGTGTGTGTGTGTGTGTGTGTGCACTTTCTGGCTGAACACAATTCACAACCTGTTACATGCAAAGTTTAATATTTTAAAACACCATTCCACCAAAAAAGTATCACTTTGTTTATAACTTACAGTAAAGGGAAGATTGGCAAAATTTGAAAATTCAGATGCTAATACATATTTCAACAAATGCAAATAATGCAGAGAATGGAATGCATTGCAAACAAGTACCAGTCATATATGGAATATCAAGGGAACAAAGTGAAAAACAAGTATACAAGAATTGTCCTATGTCCTCTGTTTATATCTGAGGAGCATATTGCCTGTAACAGGCAACAGAAGCAAAGAAGAAGAGCAAGGCTGGGTGGTAGTTAGCAGCATATAAATTTTACTCTGCCTCTTTTCAGTTATTCTAACATGAATATTTAATTTTAGTGCCAAGAAACTATATACATACATATTTTGATTCATCAATAAATTATTCCATGTTGAAATCAAGAAGAAAAAACAAGATTTTGAGATTCTACTTTATCCTGTCAGTTTTGCAGTCAGATCCATTCATGTCACTATAAAGCTTCCTCTCAGGAAAGTGTGATAAAGAAAGAGCTACAATCAATTATTCAAGACCTTTCAGTTAAAATGGATAACTTGGAGAGTAAAATGGATAATATAAAACAAGAGTAAGGAACAACCTGATTTACTTAGTGAAGTAATTAAAAAGCATTCAGATCAAATTAAATTTATAGAAGAACAGTAACTGCTATAGATGGAAAGATGACTGAAAATGAGAATTGAGTGGACTTTCTCATGAAACAAAGCACTTTTCTTTTGGAGAAGGTAGAACATTTGGAAAACAGGTTCAAGAGAAATAATAGTAGAATATATGGAGTCCCAAAAAAAAAAAATGAGGTAACAACATGGTACAATTTCTGAATGCCTGGTTACCAAAAATGTTACACCTTCTGGAGTCACTTTCCTTCAGAATAGAGAGAGCTCGTAGGTCTCTCACAAATACTTATTCAATAAATAATCCATCTATACCAAGTTATATCATTGTTAAATTCCTCTCTACTCTGGGTATAAACTTGGTATTAAAAACAGCCTGGTCAAATTCTCCAATAAAAATAAATAGAAAAAGTATTAGATTTGGCAATGATTATACCTCTTCGGAAATCTCTAAGAGAAAAGCCTGCATTCCTCTAGTTAAAAATCTAAAGACGTCAGACATCAAGGCTCAACTTTTATTCCCTGCTAAAATCAAGATCTTTCTTCCTGAAGGTCAAAAAATCTTTAACATACTGGATGAAGCTCTAGACTTTGCACAGAAAATAAACTTTTGGACAAATTTGAAGAATTGGACTGGTCTCTAACAAGTTTAAAAAGACAAGCAACTAAAATGGATGGACAACTAAAGAAAAAAACAGTAAAAAGTTTAAAGAAAAGTAGTTTGCAGGATTCAAGAAATTCTGTGTAGGGTTTGTGTAGAACCTACATGGAGTGTTTCCATGTACAGAAAGTTGTGCCTGTGGCTCTGCTGTGCAATGCATATTAATAAAGTGGGGTGCACATAAACAAGTATTTGTGGTGTGCAACAGTGTTTTTACATCCGTGAAACTTCTTTGGGAATGCTGATATTATTTTTGTGTCTGCAGCATAGCAATCAGACCTCTCAAGCTTATACAGCAAGAAATATGAATAAAGCCATAAATAATGGGGGCACAAAGGCCCAAGCATAGGGGTACATTTTAAATACTGCTCCTACAAACTTAAAACTCTGATAGCATAACAGGTTTTGCAGTAGTATGAATATTCTGAAAGGTATGAAATCTGAATCTCGATTGTCTGTCATTATTTTCTGAATTCAATCCCCAATGATTTGCCAGTGATTTGCCAAAAACACAAATTTTATGAGAAACAGACCAAAAATATGAAGCATACATCTTGACATTCTGTGAAAATCTGTACAGTTGAGAGGTATGATGGCAATTGCTTTCCCTTTTCAAAATTTGGCATCGTGCCAAATAGATTTAAATAGAGAAATGTTGTACAAGGGACCCTGCCATAGATATGTCATTCTGCATTTATTAATTTCAAATATTTTATTTGTTTTCATTTCTGTCTCTTTTTTTTCTTTGCACATATCTGTGTGATGTTTAGCTTGTTTGCACATTCTGCAGTTGTTATATTTTCTGTTTTTCACATGTTTATGAGATATTTAACTTGTTTGTGTGACTGGACCACCTATGTATCAGATGTGGCTCAGACAGCCAAAAATAGAAACAGGATGGATTCAATTAATACCAGTGGACATTATGCAAACCCAGTAAGTGAGGCTGCTCTGTGCTAACACTGTCAAGTTAACAATGAATACTAATATAGGAGATGTTATGCAAATAATCCTGTGGGTAAATCTAGGTCTGGAGTGCAAATGCTTCTGGGTTCTAGTACAGAGCAAGCAAATTTTCTATTACTGTGTTGACATTGCAGATGATACAAATGAAGTGCAATATTGACAAGTGTTTTCTCAACCTTCTTGTGGCAAGAGCTGTAAGCTTAGGACTGCTATATACATAGTCCTGGGTTCAAAACCTGCATATGCCATGCAGTTTTAATGTTGTTCCGCATCATGTCATATTTACTCTCACTCATAACACCCAGAATAGCATAGCTGATATTAGTATTTACATGCATGAGGGCTGAAACACTAATATTGTGTCAGTTATTTTTACCTATTCATTTATAGGGGTATTGTGCATATATTATGAAAAGTATGACTGTGGGTATAATGTGTACTATAGTCATGCAAGTATATTTCTGCAATCCCATTTGAAGAACAGAGCTACATAAGCAGTGGTATAGCAAATATCCTTGGGATTGCATTGCTTTTTATTTTTGTTTCTTTCTTATTTTTATTGCCTACTGTTATGCATTGCTTACCATCATACAAACAGATGCACCCTGGCTTAGAATGTTTGTGAGATGGTAAGCAGTGTGCAGATTTTTACATATAGCAAAAAACAGACAGTGCACACTCTAAATAAGCACAATATATGCCACTGGTGGGAAAACATATATTTAAAGTAGAATTTGTGGTAAATGCTCATTAGACATTGAGCATGATCTTTAGGAGACATGGCCGGTGTTGGAGGTGGTGTGCACTTTTGAGTGCAGTGTTGGGGTGTTCAGGAGTCCAAAGTCTTTGTTGGGATCTTAGTTAAGGAGCATGGCCCATGCCTATTTCAGAATGACTACTCAGGTTATCAGTAAAGGTCTGAGGCCTGAACTAGTTTAGCTAGTGCCTTGACAAGTGCGACAGGTATCCCACACACTGGTAAACAGTTTCATAGTCATTATGACAATCTCTGTAGGAGGAAGAGGGATACCCTTGATCAATGGATTAGGGAATGGAGAGCAGGGAACATTCCACAGATGTGTAGGTATAAAAGCATTGATCAATAGTAAACATTATAGCTGAATATAGTCAAGACCGGTATTCATAATGGCATTCTGTTTTGTTTTACTTTTCCACAGCTGCTGAAGAAACAACCTTGAATGTGAGGTCTCATGGAGCACACCTGGCAAGGATGAGGGAAGCATGTTTTATGTATGCATATAAAAAATACAGTTATTGTAGCTTTTACTGTTAAAGATGAATTAGTTGTTATTTCATACAGTTGTATATACTTAGAGTATACATATTTCAACTGTAAAAGAAAGTATGTATGGCTTACTCTGTAGCACAAACCAACCATTTCATCTTCTTAAATAACAGTGAGCAGGCATGTATAATGTGTAAAAGGACAGTATGCATGCAGTAGTCTGTAGTCCAAAAGAAAAATACAGTATTACACTAGTCAGCAGTTGTGGGTTCAAAGACCACACTTTCCAAATATACAATTGTTTGTACAATAGTGTTCTGTTTTCAGCATTATATACTCAATACTGTTAGGTAATCATCGTTATAGCAAGTTACTTACAGACCTCAATAACTCTGGCATGAATGGTCTGCTGTTAAGTGTAAGCACCCATATGTGCAATATATGTACACATGAATGATTGCTGGCTGCAATCTGATCCATACTACAGTGTCCATCTGTTAGTAACTGGGTAGTCTTCAAAGTAATAAAGGAATCTCTTAGGAGCTGGTAGTGTTAAAAGTAAAATGTCACAGAATAGAGGGAAATATTTGTAGAAAGCTTTTGTATATCAACTATGAGGTTAGTAATGTTTTCCTGTTTTCTCTCATTTCTTTGTTTTAATTTATTATTTCTGATTTGTTTGTATTGTTATATAATTTGTTTTTGTTAGTTTTCTTATTAATATGTTTAACTTTTGTTTTTCTTTGTACACATATTTATTTTTTTTTTGATGTGCCTAATTTTTTCTTATTTTTTTTTTTATTTTATAATTGTATGTTCGTGTTTTTTTTATTACTATAGCACAGCATGATAGGCAAGTCCCTGTGATTCTCCTACTCTCTCTCCACCAGCTACAGCACCAAGGCCCAGCACATCTGAGCAGCAGTCTGGCAGCAGCCTTCTGCTCTGCCTGCACTCCATTGGACCTCAGGTATTTCTATCCCAGTAGATAGATCTGCTGTCACCTCTATGATCAGTGGTGGAGGTGGGTGCGTTTATCACCTGGAATTAATTACCATGTATGGTGCATAGGACTGTGCACTGCACAGTGGGCACAAGTCTACACCAGATGGAGTGCCTGCTTTTTGTCCTGGTAGAGAGTACCTGTCGAAGACACACATGTTGGGCACTGCAGCCACTGGTGCTATGAGGGGACAGTGGTGACAGTCCACTGGGTGAGGGCTCAGTTCCCACTATCACCCATCCTGATGTCTATGAGACCTAAATTTCCCCACACTCACCTTAACCATGGTGGTCACTCCCTCTTGTGTCCTTCACCATCCCTTTATCTTGTCTTGTATATCCTGTCTGTCAGCAATTGCTTCTACACCTTGTTAACTTGCCTGCCACAGACATGCCTATGTCCCTTCCCCAACATTCATATCTCACCAAAAAAAAAAATTGTCACATGCATAGCTCTCCATTTTGCACATGTCTACTTGACACACTCGATTCAGTCCAATTGGCTGTACAACATGATTATGTTGTTGACACCTCTGTATCTGGAGGTGACAGTCCAAACTCAGCTAATATTGTATACATCTGCTCAGCTTTAACTATTGAAGAAAAGGATAGCTACAGTTCTTTCTTTTACCCTTCTTGCACATTCCTGCCCTCCTTTCACTTTGTCCATCACCCTGCTTGCTCCCCATTTCACCACTTTCCTATCTTCCCTTTTTTCTTTTCTTTAAAGAATCATTGCTCAGTGGTGCACCATTGCTAAGCAAAGATAAAAGGCAGTAGTATAAGTAAATGTATGTACAATTAGCATACACACTTGTACAATTCATGTCTACACCTCATTTTGAGCCCAGCACCATCAGCCTACAATAACAATTCATTAAACCATCCGGACACAGAGTGAGTTCTTTAGCAAGTGTATTTTGTACAATCAATATTAACTGTCACATGTTATCTTCATATTTACCCCTTGTATTCCCCTGTGCTTGCTCCTTATATCACCAATGCCATATTTTCAACATTAATTGTGCATGAAGCATCATTGCACAATAGACATTAATGTTTTATAAAGCCTTAGTGTGCAATACCCATTTATTTTTATAAAGCATGTGTGTGTCATGCTGTGCATCACCCAGCCTCCCTAAGCAAGGCAAATACAAATGTTAATAAATAACAGACATGAGAATAGTAGTGAATAGTACTGGCCACACCTTTATTTGCAACCAGCTTTATGTGGCCAAAAAATAGAACTTATCACCGGCTGAAGTCAATTACTACCTGCAGCCAAAGATTCAGTTAAGTAGCAGGTATATGCAACAGCAGTGAAGTCTACAATTTTCTATGCAGTGTGTAAAATACAACTGCTACTCAACTGACTCTGTAGCACCATCTGTTAATGCATTTATGCAGCCTTGTTTTAGTTCAGATGGTACTGGGTTCAAATGCAGTTGTATGTAACAGTTTCACATACTTTTAAATGGAAAGAAATATTATAAATTGGGATACTTATGAATCTGTATCATCATTTTCATGGAACATGGTAGTTGCAAATACAAGTTTATATAATAGTGGTAACTGCTTTTCCCGTAAGCACGCATTGTTGTGCAAAGTGCACCATCTCTCACCATCAAGCACCATCACAGATAGATTCTTTAAAGAAAATAAATGGGGAAGACAGGAAAGTGGTGAAATGGTGAGCAAGTAGGGGGAAAAACAAAGTGAAAGGAGGGCAAGAATGTGCAGGAAGGGTGTAGGAAAGAACCATAGTTATCCATTTCTGCAACAGCAAAACTTAATAATATATGAAGAATATTAGCTGAATTTGGATTTTCACCTCCAGAGAGAGAGAGAGAGGTGACCATAACACAATCATGTTGTAGAGCCAAGTGGACCAAATCAAGGGTGTCATGAAGACATTGGTGTGAAATGGAGAGCTATTTATGGAATTATTTTTTTTGGGACAGGTGCCCTTTTTTTCTTTTTGGCAGAGAGAGAGGACTGTTGGGGTTGGGACCTAGGTATGTGTGGGTTAGATAAGATTTCTAAGTGTGGAAGCAATAGCAGACAGACAGGACATACAAGAAGAGACAAAGGGTGGTGTAGGATACAAGAGTGAGTGAACACCATGGCTAGGAAGGAGGGTACATCAATAGCCCTTGGATGTTAAGTTTGGAGATAGTGAGAAGTGAGTCCTCATCCAGTGGACTATCATTACTGTCATCTCACTGTGCCAATGGCTACAGAGTCTGACATCTAAGATTTCTTGTATTATTCAGAACAATAATGGAGAGCGATGTCTCCATCTGGCGTAGGTGTGCACCAACTGTATGTACCACAATCCTACACCCTAACCCTGGCAGTTCATCTCAGGTGATAAAATCACCATCTCTGCCACTGCTCTCAGAGGGAACCACTGGCCTATTCTGTGGGACAGAACTACCTGAGGACTCAGGTAGTACAGGGACAGCAGAGTAGGTGCTACTAGGATGTGTGCAATGGAACCACAAAAGGAAAGGCCATCAATCTTCACATAAACAAAATATTTATTCACTTTTTCACTCTAGCACCTCGGCTGAAAAGTCTTCAAGGAGTACAAAATACAATGCAACACACCATTCCTAATATATACTCACTCAGTTAAGCAAATAAACAATTAACATAATTAGATTAAATACTTCCAGTTAAATTCAGTGTTGAGACCTTTAGGAGTCAAAGTATTGAATTTCAAAATGAAAAGTGCTTCTTTATACCATAGATTCTCTTTCATTGCTTTTGTATCACCTAAAACAATTCCCACTTGTTCTAAGATGAATCCTTTCAATAATTTAAAATTACTAGAATGAAGTTCCCTAAAATGCACAGCTAAAGGTTTATCACAACTGGCCTTTTTAATATCCCTAATATGTTCCTGAAAGAGCACTTTAAATTCACACTTACTTTCAGCTACATAAAATTTGTTACATGGGCATCTTAAAATATACACAATTCCTTCCGTGTTACACGTATAACATCTGTTCTGATGGAAATATGTGCCATTTATTATAGCAAAACTAGGATGTGTCCTTGACTTGCTGTAGCTTGTGGAGTGGAGGAAGGTAGCTCCCATGAAACAAGCCTACTCCACTGCACTGTGAAAAAAAAAGAACATAGTGGTGGGGAGAGAGAAAAAAAGGAAAACATTAGCAACATCATAAGTAACATACAAAGCAGTGATATAATTATTTAACTCTATTGTGTTACCTTTACTATAAACAGCACAAACTGATACAAGTTGATGCCAATTGTATGACATCAGATGTGGTTTATTTGGCTACTTGTCAGTCCTGCCCATCATTTTATGTAGGCAAGACCAACCGCCCCCTAAGAGATAGGATGAGGGAGCATGTTTACCACATGAAGAGAGGTACATTGCATAATGCTCTAGCTAAACATATTGTATCATATAACAATAAACATCACTTTTTATTTAAGGTGCTACAAGCTATTTATCCGAATGTGAGGGGAGGTGATATTAGAACCTACACAGAAAGCAAGGAGATGCAATGGATTATTTTACTCAGGGCTGATAAAATTTTTGGTCTGAATGAGAGAGCCTCTATAAGGCCAAAATTAAAACAACGCAGAAATATTAAATGAAATATCACATACTGATATATCCACTTTTTTTATACAACAGGTATTAATCTATAATATATATGTAGCTTTGTGTAATTTTAATTGTAATTTTAAAAAATTCTCGTTAGAATTTTTAGATAAGTATGAATGCAATTTGGTGTTTTTTTGTAATTTATTTTTTGGTAGTGTCATATGACGAATCTTATATATATTTTTGTTTACTGTGTTATATATCATCTGTCGCTTTAAAAATGATGGGTAGTAGCTTGTATGCTATCTAATTAGGAGTATGAGTCATTACCTGCAGGTATATATATATATATATATATATATATATATATATATATATATATATATATATATATATATATATATATATATATATATATATATATATATTCAGTATCTGGTTTATTATGGATCTGATGAAGCTACTTGTGAAAGCGCTTACCCTATTATTTTTATATTAAAAGTGAAGATTTTAATTTCTGCTTTGCTCTGATTATTTTGATTTTCTCACTGTTGCTCAGTTCCTGTCATTATTTATTGATTTCAAAACTATTATATGAAATAATGAAATAGATTTGGATGTACTGCACTTTGTGATCACACAACCTGTTAGGATTTTTGCTTGAAATTATACCAATTTGTGTTGCTTGGCCATTCAGATGTTATCTGACCAGTATTCAGTGATATGCAATGTGAAAGCCAGTCTACCTCATTTACCTTACATCGTGTATGTATATCAACTAGGAATATTATGATATGCAGTTGTCAGCAAATGAAGGTCAGGTTGGATGGCACAAAAAAAACATACACTGCTCTTTTAGTGGTGGTAGCAAAGGTGAATTCATGTTATGGCACATGGAAAGGTACACTGTTCTTTTGAGAGGGTGTGCCAAGCTGCAGTCAGGTTATGGCACAACATCTCCATGTAAAGATGTACCATTACAAACATATGATGCTAAACTAAGGCCATGCATTGATCACCAGAACTTCTGAGAGCTGTGAATGCGTGAATCTTGCATGGTTGAAGACTACTACTTTCTAATGGACATATACAAGTGAAATAACTCTCTGCTGTCATGTTTCTTGACTTTCTGTACACATCTGCTTACTGTACCACATGATGAAATACAGGTACATGCCATAATAGTATTGTGCATTACAGTACATGTTCAGGACTTACCTTGTAAATGCTGTGCCTGTACTCCACACTTTGTGACATCCCTAGGAAAAAACAGCATGGAGTCTGCATGAATGCTTTATATCTTGTTGAATAGCCTCACAAGATTGGTTGATCAGCATGCAATTCACCTGTTTATGCAGTAATTAGCATCTCTGGAGCACAGACTAAGACAAATGCAATCCATTAATAATGTACTCCATTATAAATAGGCAAATGTGTAGCTAGATAAACTGATGTTGAGGAGAGTTAGTACATTGTTCAACTCAATAAGACAACCATATTTCTTTACAGTAGTTCACTACAGAGGAGTGTTGCACTCCAGCAGGTATGTTTCCATTTTGTTACCTACATAATGCATATGCTGGAATGTAGTTAAGAATAAATGTGAAGTAATGGCTTTCACACTTTAATTTGTATGCATTACTTAGAAGTGCTATGATGGCATGGCCTTGGTTGTTAAGCCATTTCACAGGTACACAGCACTGAGAATACCTAAAAAGGGAATGCTTTATTATAAATATGTACACATGTTACATGGACAAGTCCTTTGATAGCACTTTTAGCATTTCAAAATTGTTTTGTTAGCACAATGGGTCCTTGGCCTGTCATTTTGTTTGTGGGGACAAAGATGAGTTAGTACTAGGGCACTAACTAGATCACACTGTTATTTTGGGTGGGTGAGCATATCGTACTCACTGCTATGGCACAAACAAGGATATGTTTCTCTTGTTAGTCTCCTTGTTTTGTATCGTCCATCATGTTATTTTTTGACATATGGAGACTCTTTCATGTTTATCCAGGAGGGAATAGTGTCAGCCTTCCTTTAATGGTTTATATGTAAGCAGTTAATATGTAGTCATGTGATCCTCATGTATTATTATTCTTTTACCTTGTAGGACATAATAGGTCTGCTCATCATAGGCCCCCATTTACAGATGTAGAGAATAATCTGATAACTGATGTGTTAAGGCAACATGCTGCTGTCCAGGGGGTTACCAATATGGCTAAGCGTACAGCCCTCTGGGATGAATTAGTGTCCAACATTAACAATGTTGGGTGACACAATTGCACATATGAACAGATGCATCACAGAGCAACAGACATGGTAACTGCTGCATGTAGGCATGCAGCTGCAGTGGCACATGATTGTCAAGTCACAGATAGAGGCCCTGCTGCAGAACCCCCTCTCACTCCCACTGAGGAATTCCTGGCGAACATTACCATTCAGGGCAGCTCCCCTCAATCCATGTAACAGTATGTTCTTTATGAGGGTGCAACTCCTCCATCCCAAGAGGAGATTCCAAGTATACTTCATTAGATTATAATTCGAATACTGTGGCATAGTGCACTAACTTCAGTAATGTATATGTCTGTGTCAGTTGTTTGTTGGGTGGATTTAGGATTGCTACAGCTATAAGCATAATTTGAAGTTGTCAGTCTCATTCTTGTTAACATTTGAGGTACTGCAGATATAGAGGTGTTAATTATGATGCTGTTGCCATTACCTCTTGCTTTACTTATTTTAAAACCATCAGGAATACAGAGATGCAGGCTTCCTGCAGATGGTAGTCCTAATACATTTATGTCAGTACTGTAGATACATTTCAAGATATCCCATAATGTGTCCTCTCATGCCTGTTGTATGTATTTCTGTACTGTCTGTAATAGTGAGAACAGTGTACTTGTTTTAGCACATATTGCAGCATAGTAGTGCAGGTAATAACTTATTCCTATGTTTCTCCCTTTTTATCACAGCTGAGTGTGACAGTGGGAGTGTGGGCACTCTGACACCTGATATCAGTTTCTCAACAGACACTGATGATGATGGTGGCCAAACTGTGGCACATTCGGGGGGTGCAGAGGTTGAGTCTGACACAGAGGTTGACATCCAGCCACCCCCATTCATTTTCCCCAGACACAGCCAGTAGGCCTATGCCTACCCAGTCCACTGAGACCAGAGATATTGCACAGGTTGAGGATAAGGACAGTGATCAGGGGAGTGTGGCTACTGAGACTTCAGTGCTTGTTGAATCTGTCGGTTGCCAACATCTTGGTGAATTGTCACACAGGAGGGTTGATAGGGGTGCTCAGAGGAGGCCTGCTGTCCCTGCTTCACCTGGTGCAGATGTCTCTTCCCATGTCACTAAACAGATGTTTAGGGCCATCAAGGAGGCACAGGCATGTTCTAAAGTGTACTCCAGACAAAGGCTCAGGGTTCTAGATGTGGCACATTCTGACATCCTTGACTGCCTCCACCATGTAGCTAATTCAATGGATAGGTTCAATGACACATTGGAACATAGAGTGGCTGTGATGGAACAAAGAGTTTATATTATGGACCGTGCAGTGTCTGTGATGACACGTCTGCTGGGTGGGGGATGTCATCCATGTGGGCGTAGTTCAGTCACACCATTGTCTGCTAGCCAACATGGCCATGCCCAATCATGCTGCCATAATGCCAGTACTTCCCCTACACCATCAGGGAATTTGCTGCCCACACCCAGACATGGAAGGCCAAGGGGCCATGGTCCTGGGCATTCCTGTGAAGGGAACCCTTCCAGCAGACAACAGTCACATTCAGGTAGTAGCACAGCATCTGTTCTTTGGAGTGGAGGTGCCAAAGCATCTCCAGGCAGAGCCAGGTCTCATGGTCGGGGGCGATGAACTGACAGCTCTACCATGTGCAGTTTACACCTGTCCAACATACGAAGATGTAGAGCTAGCACAGAGCTTGAATGTGTTCATGCACACTGTAGCACACCTCTTTCACATTGAGGAACCCTACAGACACACATACAACAATTACATGGTTCAGCCTACTTACCTCCTGGTTCCATTTACACACACTCAAGAACATTTCTTGCCATCCTAGGCCTCCTGCCCTCTCCCCCAACAATACCCTGTGCAATTGTTGATATCTGTGCCATATCCCTGATTTCCCTCTTTTGGATTCAGAGAAACTAAAGCTTTGTATCTGATGAGCAGGGTGCTTAGCTACATTATTATTTAGCATATCTACATTTGTGTTCTTTAAATGTTAATTGTACCTGTGAATTATATTTGCCTTGGCAAGTTGTAAAGTGGATAGCATCATCATTTCACTACCTTATAGTGTATTCTCTTGTACGGGTTGTGAAGTCAATAACTGCAATGTGTCTCATCACTTTCTAACTGTTCTCTTTAATGATTATCCACTACAAATGAATGCTGCACATCATAAGTCTGGCTATCACATTCAGATCTCTGGATTGCATGACAGCACTGTGGTATAATCTCATCAGAACAGTAAATTGTAATACTGTCTGTTGCATGTAGCTCACCAGAAATATGCATTTGCAAGACACCCCACAGGGTTTTCTCATAAAGCTAACACAGAGTCTACAAACCTTGCCATGATGTATGTGCACAGATTAAAATACAAGTCACTTTAATCTGTCTTGTATCACATGATGTGATGTCTGCCTGACATCCAGGCCACTGTCTGATCATGCATTGGTGAGAAACATGCATATACAATATCCTGATATAGCTAATGACATCAGTATTGTCTGTTGAGCATACGGGAATAACAGTGTCACACCAATGCTGTCTGTAGTATTAAATTACAGTTGACTCACACACACACACACACACACACACACACACACACACACACACACACACACACACACAATTGACTGCACTGATAATGGAACACCTATGTATCTAAGTACATAGGCTACAGATCACTGAATGAAACATACACACAATGGCACAAGTCTAACTTGCATTGTGTCTGACAACCCTTTATAGCTGATGATATCAGTGGTGGTTGTTGAGGACAAGATATGTGGCTCACCTGCTGGTGTAAAATGATCTCTGTAGTATCAAGCAGCTCACTCACACACAAATAGACACACGCACATTTGACTGCAGTGACAATAAAACCCCTACCTATCTGAGTGCACAGATTATGGAACACGGAACTTAAAGCACATGCCATGGAACACATCTGACTTATACAGGAATGCAGGTGGATTTATAATAAATGATATCAGCAGGCCCTGTGGCAGCAACAGCTTGGGAGGCCAGTAAGGAATGACTGTGTAGGGAAGAGTAGCTATCAAAATAATGGCCAGCCATGTCGTTGGAGAGGTACCTGTAGGATACCACTTATACTCAGCTACCTGGAGTCACACCACCCAGTTGACTGCAGTGAGATTAGGACCCCTACTTAAGTGCACAGACTACAGAACACAGTACCTAATGCATGCGCTACAAGCAAGACTGACTTACATATGAGTGCAGGCGAACTTATAGTACATACATACATACATATTTTTCAAGCACGGATATTAAAGCCCTTCTAGCTTGCCAATATACCAAAACACTTGTTCCCATAATAAATGTCCAGGCTGTTCCTAAAAATATCTAAACTAGTACTTGTTTTAATGTAATTTGGTAGTCTGTTCCAAGCATCAGCTACTCTGTCAGAGAACCAATTAGTACGCTTCTCACTCCTATAGAATCTTCTACACAGGTTGTCTGATGATTCTCTAGTACTTTTTAATACCCCAAACATTCCCAGAGGTAGTTGTCCCTAAATGCCCTATATACCTGAATAAGATCTCCTCTTAAATATCTGTAAGAGACACTGTACAAGTTCAGATATTTTAGTATTTCATAATAACTTAGATTTTCACATCCATGGATACCCTTAGTATATTTCCATTGTACTCTTTCCAGTTTATTCATGCTTGTTTTCCTATAGGGTTTCCATATTGTTATTCCATACTCAAGTTTGGGTCTAATGTAACTAACAAACAATGACTTCATTATGTTTAATTTCCTAGACTTTATATTTTTTTTATACAGCCTATAGTTCTATAACTATCATTAACCAATTAGCTGATATGATTAGAAAAACTCATAGCTGAATCTACTCGTGTACCCTGGTCCTTAACTGAGTCTACAGTTTCAATCACTGTGTGCTGTATTAAATATTCACCTTTCAGTTTATGTCTCCCAAATCTCATATGCTTAGTTTTTGATGTATTTATCAACATATTATTCTCCTATGCCCAAATGGTCAATTTAGTCAAATTATTTTGCAAACATGCCTTATCTGTAACACTTGTAATCAGTTTATCCAATTTCATGTAGTCAGCATATAGATTGTAGAACACCTCAGATAAAAAAAGTAAGGTCTGAAAGATACAATCTAAACAAGTAAAAGCCTAGTACAGAGCCCTGTGGGACACCTTGACTGTAACCAAGGATTTCACCTGTCCAGTTGGTGTGTGATACATACCATGTCCTATTTGTAAGCCATGCAGTACAGTACATCAATACCTAGTTGTACTAATTTATTGATCAGTGTTTTGTGCATGACCCTGTCAAATGCTGAAGTTAAATCTATATAAATCACATCACAGCACAATTTTTCATTCATAACTGTTAATATATTGTTATAGAACATCATGTTACAGGTGGTAATAGATCTATTTTTAACATATGCATGCTGATATATGGTTTCAAGTCCCTACCTATCCAGTTCTGACAATAACGTATCCAGTATTACCTTCTCCATTATTTTTCCACAACATGAAAGTAGACATCAGCAGGCCATGTGCAGAACAACAGCTTGGGAGGCCTACATAGGCACATAGAGTCATAGCATCATATGTGGGTAATAGCCTAATAGCACAAGGCTACTTAGAAGCCTAGCTGCATAACAACACAAGTACCGTTGTTGAGCATATTTGGATGCTTGAGTTTAGCAGAGCAAGGTTGTGAGCACCACCAATGAACACTGTCCAAGAGAGAGCACACAATATTGTAAATTACACTTTGTCATGTGGTTGATATATGTGTGAAAAAAATAAACTGAGACCCCAAAGTTGTAATGCTTGTGGGTGTGTGGCCAGCACATGGGCGGAAATCAGACAGCATCATATAGACATTTCCATAGCACATTGGGCCATACGTCTGAACCACTTATAGCAAGGAATCTGGACAAAGCCATACATATAGGGTTGAAAAAGGACCAAACATAGGGAGACATTTTAAATACTGCTCTTACAAACTTATACAATTGGTAGAATAACATGTTTTGCATTAATGTGAATTGTCTGCCAAGTAGGAGTTTTGAAATTCAAATGTCTGCCATTGTTTTCTGACTTCATTAGTCATTTGCCAGAAAAGCAGCCTTTTATGGGAGCAGGGCAAAACTGTGATACAAAAATCAGGGTATCTACAAATATTTAAACAGTGGAAAGGTGTGCACTGGGCAGCTGATTTGCACTACGGTTAACTAACTCTCCCTGAGTGTACATTTCCTAGTATATATCCTTGCTGTTCTCCCCTCTCCATTATTTCATTATTTCAATCTGCAAATAATTGTTGTAGTGTATATTGCACTCAGTATACTTTTTTATTTACTTGCTAATACTGCTGTTATTGCAGTATTTTTACCGCTGGCAGTGGTAGTCATTGTGGTTGTCCACACAATCTCACCAAGCAGGTTTGCTTGTAAATAAACTTGAATGTAATATTACTTGTTTCTGTGCTCGTGCTGTTCTGCGTGGTTTCCTTTCAGCAGCACTGTTGCTTGGCACGAAACCTTGCTTGTATATGTGTAAATGTGATGATGAGCAGCATGAATATATGATTAGAGCTGATGCTCATCGTGCTAACATGTAAACTCAGCCTACACGGAGTTTATTGAATGTTTAGCACTATTTGCACATATATCCAAACATAACCCCTTTTTGTCATGTTTGCTGTTGGGTTTGGGGTGTGACATCTACAGTAACCATCATCTAGAGCCAATGAACACACTACCATGTATATTAACCACAGTTTTTGGTAACATATAGTCTTCTAAATGGTGAAATACAGCATACTATGCTTCAATAGACCTAATTTTATATCCACAATGAAAAGTGAGTCTTTATACAAACCCTGTAGGATGCTGCAAGTTATTTCAGTATAGAATAAATAATAACCCTTATTCCTATTTTGGTTCATTTGGTTGTGTTTTGACAGTGGTTTGTTCATGCAGTTACATACCAGCTGTCATTAAATGTGATTCAATGACTTGAGTTCATAGCTTAGCAACCATGATCTCATTTAAAAATCCAAAAAGCTCCAAGTTAGGGAGTAATCAGTCACCAATATGGTTTTGAATAAGTTCACATATGTGAAGCAGTAGAAGGCAGTAGAAGGAAAGGAAAGGATAGGAAAGGAAATGAAAGGAAAGGAAAGGAAAGGAAATGAAAGGATAGGAAAGGAAAGGAAAGGAAAGGATAGGAAAGGAAAGGAAAGGAAAGGAAAGGATAGGAAAGGGAAGGATAGGAAAGGAAAGGAAAGGAAAGGAAAGGAAAGTGGATGTAAAGTTGGACAAAAAGGTATCTCCCTGTTTATGTATTTACAATATTTTCTGTTGCATTGTTCACTGGTATTACAATTCTACTGTGAGGTCTACTGAAATTCCCTTTATATTACCTTGACAGAAAATGTTGAATGACATAGTCAGTAACATAGAAATTTTGACTAAATGCTGTCTAGTTTCTTTTTTTGAAGCACTAAGGCTAATGTCCCAGTCTGTTTTTGAAGGTTTGCCTTAACCTGTTTGTTTATATTTCTCTAAATTTAGTGGTTTGAGCAGGTTTGCTTCATAAATAATTTTCTCACTCCTTTAAGCTCAATAAAATTCATAAGATCTCTGCTTAGTGCTATATTCTTAGCTGGAGATTGTCTTATGTAAGAAAGAAAGAGTAAGTAGCTTTTCTCAGGTTATTGCTCTTTTATGAGCTGTGATCATTTATGAGTTAAATAATAAAGCAAGATGGGTGTGGAGCAGCTTGCCCCTACAGAGGAACATATTTTTCCTGCGGTACATATTTGCAGGAAAATATTACTGCTCTTTGCACTGCTGTAACAACATTTTATGTAATTTGATGTAGTAATTTCCACATTTGTATACAAGCAGATACATTATGTTTTGGTAAGGGCTGTTATCAAGAAACCATCACAGTAGCAATGTTTTATTTTTGTCAGTGTAAATCTTACTGAAGAAATATAAGTAAGTTAGAGATATACTTCTCATTGAGATAGTTGCTTTTTAACTTAAAGATATTAGTGTCACAATCAGTCTTAATTAAGGAAGAGATAACAGGAAGATATCAGGAAGAGCCCATATTTATTAGATGTTTTGCTCCAAATAAACTCTTCACCTTATGGTAACTCTGAATATTTAAAGATTTTAATGAAGGGTTTGAAACAGCATACACTTTCTTATAGGTTCATAGGTAAGAACTAGCCTAGCTGTCCTTGCAGGCCATTTTAAGCTTAGGCAATTTCCATTTTTGTGCTTGAAATCACCTGTCCAGTTTGGTTATAGACTGGCCTTACCCATTCCATTGTTGATAATTATATATTACCCTAATGAGAATAACTGGGATCATACCATAAATAATTTGAGAGGACCAGTAAATGACATAAACATTTAGGAACTGCCTCTGTCCATTAGTAGTACAGGGGACAGTCCTGGGGTAAATTTTCTGTTTCCCATCCATAGATCTAAGTTGCACTTGAAAATGGAAAGGGATGAACTTTGCTTAATGTGAATGGAAAGTCTGTTCCACAGCAGTGATATCCTCTGCGAGATATATCTGTCCCTCCAACCATTCTGTTGATGTTGCAGAAGAGGTTTAGATCCCAAGACTGAGTATTTATGATGCCATTTGCCTTGCTGATGTGCAGTAAATCCATCAGTAATGGGTGGGAGAATGCCTTATATGCCAAACACAGGTTTCCTGTTAGCAGTTTGTAGGATAACAAGTATAGTGACAGAGCTTTGAGTCGGTCCATGTAAGGCATGTTGTTTAGGCCTTGTATTCTTTTAGCAAGTTGTTTCTGTGGGCATTTCAATTGCTGCATGTGTCTGGACAGATACATGCCAAAGAAGGCATTATATTCAGTGACTGGCCTAATGAGGGCTAAGTAAAGAGGAACAATGATGTCCCAAGATCTAGATGCAATCTTTTTGTTTATAAGCTGTGCAATATAGAAGGACTTTCTTAAAACAATGGACACATATTGGTCAAAGGTTAGGTTACTATCTGGTCCCATAGAGATGATTGAAATCCCAAAAAGTCAACTTTCATATGGCCGAGACGATATGATCGACTTTTGGAATTTCAAATGTTCAGAATGGACATCTCCGTATAGTGTGGCTAATTGGAAGATTTCCATCTTCCGCACTGCAGTGCGATCTCGGAGTTGGTATATTTAAATTACATGTGTGTGGGGGGGCATAGCCCCCCACAGGGGGTGCAGGGGGACTTGCCCCCCTGCTAGCAATGTGTAGGTAAGTCTTTGTTTTGTTTTGTTTTTTAAACGATGTTCGAAAATCCAGGAGTCGATCATATGGTCTCAGCCATATGAAAGTTGGCTTTTTGGGATTTCAAACATTAGTCCATATTATCCACATATGTTACCAAATCCTGAACAATGGTGTTAAGTGTTAGCAGCATATTTTCAGTATTGTAATTCCCTGGGATAGATGATTTTCCAAAGATGGCAATAATGCATTTTTAGCAATTAGTTTCATCCCATGTTTTGGCACCAGTTATTTATCTGAGGCAAACTTTCCTTAAGGATGACTAAGTCATTTGGGAATTCAGTGACTGCTCCTAACTTGCAATCATCTGCAGTCTTAGCCAGCCAGAGCCATTTGGTATTGGCTTTTACTTCATAAAAGTAGATGCCAAACATGAGAGATCCAGCACAGATCCCTGGGGGATTCCAATGGAGACTAGTCTTTTTGTGGAGGTAACTTCTCCTATTTTTATTATCTGCATCTTAACTGTGAGCCAGTTAGCAACCCATTGGGTGACAGAGGAGTTTATTCCTAGTTTATTTAGTTTTTGCACTATGCCTGAGTGGAGAATTGTGTCAAAACCTTTGTCCAGATCGAGGATGCTATGTGCACTATTTTGCCTTCATCCATTGCTTTGGTGACATTTTCAAAAAGATTCCACCAGGCTGAATAAGCATGACCTACCCTTGATGAATCCAAACTGAGACAGGTCCAGTGTTTGGAGGTTCCCTGTGTCCTGATTGACTAATTCCATGATGTCTTTCTATGGCTTCCCTTCTCTTTAACCACCCTTCTTAGGCACTTTAAGCTGTTAAACTGTTCCACTATTTCCCTTCTATCTGAATTCTCAACGTCTTCTGATTTCCCCCATTTGCTGCCATTACAACTGTCTTACCTGTAGTCACTTTTTTCCATGTGCCTTCAGTTTTGTATTCCACTCCCATATCATTTGCTGAAGTTCTTAGTCAGACTCTTCTTGTAATGCCACATTCCCTTTTTTGATATGTTCCTTCCAACCTGCTTGTTAATGTAGTCCATCACCATTATGAACAGCAGCGGGCTATGAACTGAACCCTGATGCATACCCAGTCCCACAGGAAGCTGCTCTGTGAGTCCGAATTCTGTTTGTACTTCTGTCATTGGGTCCTTGTATATAGCTCTGCACTAATTCTACTAAAGTTTCTGGGACTTGAAATCATTACAGGGCCTGCCCAAATCAACTTTTGTCAGACCTTGTCATATGGTTTCTCCAAGTCTAGCAATGCCCATTTAGACTCTTTCCTCATCTCTAGCTTCTTCTCAACTATCTGTCTCACTGCAAACATTGGGTTGATGGTGATGCATCCTTATTTGTACCCAAACTGCTCATCTCCCACCTTTCTTTCTACTACTCTGCATATTAATTTATCAATATTCCTCTACTTAACTTTCATGCTGTGTGACAGGAGTTTGATACCTCTGTATTGCCAATAGTTGTGAATGTCCCCTTTGTCCTTTTACATTTGCATTAGAGTGCTTTTTCTGCAGTCATCTGGGATATGCTTTGCTGTCCATAGTGTTATGATTAGCCTGTTGAGCCATTTCCTCCTGCCTCAGCCAACATCATATCGGCCATAATCTCATCTGAGCCTGATGTTTTCCCCAACTTCATTTTCCTTAGTGCTGTTCTTCTATGATGGGCTCCTCCTCTTCTTTATCATAGGCTATGTCTTGGCCAGTGCAGCTTCTGTGGGGTTTTCTTCATTCAGAAGCTGCTGGAAGTACTGCTTCCAATGACCTTTAATGTCCTGCGGACTGGAGAATAAGTTGCTGCTGACATCCCTTCTGAAAGGTGTCTAATGACTATAGTCTGTATTTTTCAGTCTTTGCCTTGTAGTCTGACAGTTTATTTGTGCCATATACTGAGTCCCTTTCCACAAGTGAGTAGAATGCCTCTGATGCCTTGTTCATTCCTAATGCAACTGCTCTCTTAGCCTCTTTATTAGCCATCCAGTATTCTTTCTTAACCTGGTACATATTTCCCATCTTACACTTTTTCTGTACTCCTTCTTTCCCTTGATGACTTTCTGGACTTCTGCATTCTACCACCATCTTTACTTATGTACCTTATTTCCATACCTGGGTTAACCACATTTGTGAGTTGTAGTCCTCACAAATGCTGTATTGAGGTGCTGCCATTCTTCTTCAGTTCCATCTATTTCCTGTTTATCTTGAGATGCTAGTGCCCTAAGTATTTCCTTAAACTGTTGTGCTTTCTCTCCAGTCAATGTCCAGGCCTTCAGCCTAATCTCTGTTGATGTTAGTATGTTTTTTGGCCACTGCTTGCAGATGATTGTGGCCAACAATGGTTTGTGCCATGGACTGACTCTTCAATGTTGTGACTTTTCTTTTGCTGATTCTACCCCAGTGCCCTTTCCTTACCCCAAAGCAGTCTACCAAAGCTGCATGTTTGCCACTCTTGTCTGTGATGTTGCGACTGTTTCTCCTGCTGAACATGTGTTGGCCACCTTTAAACCATTTGCTAAACAACATTATAGAGTAGTATTTCCATCTTTATTTCTACATACCCACCTATAGAGGCCCAAGACGTCCTCATATCCTGTTCTATCTATTCCAGTATGAGCATTCAGGTCCCACATTATCAGCACTAACTCATGTTGATCTCCATTGCCTAGTTGATCTTGCAACTGCAAACATGCAAACTAAACACAAACATTGGCAGAAATTCATGATCAAAACTTGTACCTTTTTCCTTTTGCATTGGAGGTGAAGACTATTAACCATTATGCCAGATGTGTTAAGTGTATAATTCGTTTTACATGTAATCTTCCTGTCTTTATACATTTTGTCTGGTCTTACTCATAGATTAGTATCATGTAAGACATCTCCTTTATCCTCATTTCTTAAAATCTGTATAGATTGTCTTGGGTTGGTGCGTTCTGTTTGTCTTATGAAATGCTGCTTAGTTAATCATATCTCAAGTTAATGGTTAGGTTTGAGTATTTGTTGTTAGTCATTATGTTAATAAAGCTAAAAGAAGAGTTTTGGTTAATTAATCTAACCCTTGAGATACTGGCATCCTTTGATTGTTTCTGTTTGTTCCAGATTATGCAGAATGAGAAAATCTATTCATAATTTTGAAGTTTGTTTTGAAATCAGAATTGGACTTAGGTGTGAAAAGGAGTAGTTTTGTCTTTTTTTGATTCAAGATGAGGCTGGATTTGGCTAGCCAAGTTTCAGTGGAGGTGAAGAAGTCCCAGGTAAGTTGTTGAAACCAAATAGGATTCTGGGCTGAACATTTAAGAGTAGAATCCTCAGAATATTGGGTTAAGTTTACTTGTTTAACAGCAGTGTGCAAATTGTTAATAAATATGTTGAATAAGAGTGGTACACATATTGATCCTTGGCATACACAGACAGATACTGATAGTAAGGTGGATTGGCTTGATTACCATTTAACAGCTTGTGATCTGTCTGACAGTTAGTTTTTTCATCAGGTGATGGTGAGATGTGATTGGCTAAGGATGCTAGCTGAAACAGTGTCATGGGAAACTGTGCCAAAGGCTTTTGATTTGTCTAAATATAGTGAGGATACAATATTGTTTGTGTTGGTTTGACAGACATGTTTATGATGTTGAGTAATGCAGTCTTAGTGCGGTGGTTTGGTTAGACCATGCTGGGTTGGAAAAAAGAGATTTTTTTCAATGATATGTTCACGTATTTGGATGTGGTTGTACTTCTCCAGGATTTTAGACAAAGGGTAAAGTATGGCTATGAGCCTGTAGTTGAATAATTCAGTAATATTTCCTCCTTTGTGAACAGGTAGGATATAAGATTCCCTCCTGAGGGAGGGGGCATGAGATTCATGGATATATTTTTCACTTTACTCAACCTATGCTGCTAAGCACTAAAATTCCATCTCACCCACCCTAAAACAAGGCAACCCCCCGGATTCATGAAGCTCGGCGCAAGGCCGGTGTAAGGCTTACGCCGGCCATGCGGCATATATATGGAGTAGTAGCGCCATATGCATATTAATGAAGGTGTGCAGCTGCCACAGCCACGTGCATAGGAAATGTGCACGAGTGCATGGGGCGTAACAAAGTTGCGGAGGGAGGCGTGTCAATGTCGGCTGTCGATGAGCAACCTAAACTGCTGAATATTATAGTCCGCCTGCAGTAATACTCGCACCTATCAGTGTCCGTGGAGACTGAAACGTATACAAAGCATGCGAGATAGTCCCTGCGAACAGAAAATGAAGAAGCAAACACAAATGCACGATAGGGAATAACAGGTCCCTACCCTTGAACAAATGACAGAAAAAACGTGTGCCCGTGGTCCAACGTAGTGTTGATAGCTATACCATGTGGAAGTGAAACATATCATATGCTAGGGCGCCGCCAGGAGGTACGTCCAGCCCAATGGAGAGGGTCACCAGCTAACCCATAATGTGAGGGAGGGTACATAGCTGTGCAGATGTGTCCATAACAAAATACACAAGGAGAAATGTAGATATATGTAGTGACTGTATGTCCGAATCATATCCCACAAGGGATGTAATAGTCACATACAAAAGGTATGTCTATATCCCACATAACAAATGTGATAGGGAATAGAATACACATGTAAACGAATCAGGAGCATAGAAACCGCTACAATAATAAGGACACATGTAGGCCGAAAGGAACAGAATGACCCATACCATCGACTAAGAATACCACCTGTCCCACTTTGCAAGCGACAGTACCGCTGCGGCCAGATGTGTCCTGACACAAGCTTGTAAACATGGCAAATGTGCAGAGATTATAGGACATAATTATCCCTCAGACGTCATGTAATAGTGGCATTAAACAGTTGTTCTCCACACGTATATTATATAAATGTCATAAGAAAAAGAATAAGCCACTGAAATGCTACAAGACTAAAGCTTAGATATAGGCAAGAGTTGTAAGTTCTATCTGCCGAACTGACCGTGGGTATGTGTCGGCGTGGAAAATGTGTTGTGTCCATCGCAAATGTTACATTGTGGCCAATTGAAAAGGTGGAAACAGTACCGTAGACTGTGGGGAGGCATTGTCCACAACAGTCAGATATGTGGAAGGAATAGCATGGGCATAGGAAAAGGTGCCATCCCCCCAATGAGTACAACAGGTCTGCAAATCCCGGGAGTCATCAGTAGAAGCCAAACTAGTATGTAACACAGCCGAATGGGTAGTACCCGGATATACCAACTAAGTAATGAAAGTGAAGTTTGGGCATGTACCTATGTGTGTGAGGTATAGCACGTGGGAAGCAAACATGGCAGGGTAGTCCACACAACCATAAAGGTACCCGATACCTGTAGGGCAGTCAATGTGCTACTCTGGCCGTGTCATGGCCCAACAACAAAAGTAGTGAGCTATCGGATGTGAGTAATTTGCATGTGAGGGGTGGATGGGTAATGGTAAAACCTGCAAAGGCGATACTGTGTCGTATGCAGAAAAGGTGAACCAGAGGTATAGGAGGGGGCAGCGGGTGAAGTGGACATAAACACAAACACATGGAGAAACAGCTGCAAGACAAGCAGACAGGCCATAGTGTAGAACACAATCCCACAAACATATGTATCATGTAAATGTGCGATCAAAATGTATAGATATGTCACTGTCACATACCCACATGTTGGTCCTGATGGAACTGGCCATAACAAATGCACCACACCTGGCTGCATAATGGGTTACCAAGCATACCCTCCACATCACACAACCCAGCCCCGTAACAGAACGTCCACCAAATCCACCCGTACATGGCCCACTGGTCCATTGCAGACACAGCTACACATACCGACCCCTACACATATGTAGTAGGTATTGTCACTCTAGGCAGTGTCAGGATAGCAAACCATGTATTCCCTGCATGTTAAACCCCCTGCACATTTTCATAAAGCCAAAATACATTTCAATATCGTTTCTGTGTGGAATGGTCCAATTTCTGGAATATCCCTTACGGGATAAGTAACCTGTGTAAATAGTAGAATGGGTATGACGACAAGATGTCCAATCCTGTACATATCTGGACACAAGTCAGAATGTGAAGTACAGGTCCAAGACACTGTCCAGACCTGAGTGGTCATGCATAACCCAGTACCCAGGATAAAACACCTTCCCGTGACGCACGTGACCCCACACAAATATGCGGGAGAATATATCGCACACTCGCATAGTGGCAAATGGCAGAAGGGTGAGGAAGACACCCGACATTAACAGGATAACCCTGATGAAGTGTGAGGGATACCTAGTGTGTGCCGGCGTGACCAACCATACCTGACAACCTGTGTGAGCTAGATATCTGGACAGAGCCGTGAATACAAGTGAGACAGAGGTACAACAGCAGGTACAATATGCAAAGATAGCTGTTAGAAGTTATTCATGTATGTGCAGTCTGAGTACCCGGGAAGTCCACTGGGTGAAGAAGTGCCCAGTAACAGCGGAGGCCCAGGTAGAAAAGCTCCACAAGCAATACAAGGAAATAAAGGCTACATAATGTTAAAGGTAAAATACAAGAGTAAAAGGCATACAGTCAGGAAATACACATGCATAACATGTGCATAATAAGACAGTGCAAATCCAGAGTTTTGTAGTGGTAATATAGAAATGTACAACAATGACATACTTGGAGTCAAGTGAGTGTCAGCTAAGTCTGGTTACGCTGGAGGGTAGAGAGGAGCAGGAGTATGGAGAGCTCAGAGGAGTGAGATCCGTAGAATGTATAACAGGTGCAAGCAGGAATATATCCATGTGGATGGATAAACATAGATATATCATAGAATGACAGTTTGCACAATGGCATTAATGTCTGGAGTATGAAGTCTGAAACTCAACTGTCGGCCAGCATGTCCCGACATCTGTCCCTAATGCCGAGCTACTGCTGTGCCAGAACACAACAGTGTATTACAGAGGTTCGTACCATATCACTCAACTGTCCAGATATTCGCAGAATGACCAGAGTGTTGGCTCATAGTGTTGTGTGCCTCCAACAGTCTGCATCTGTCCGGTAAATAGGTGTGGATTGACATCACGAAATAATGAGCATTAAGTATAACACTCCACATCCCGCAGAAGAGTCATGACAATGCAAAACCTAGTATTCTATCAACGTTATAAGCTTGTAAGGAAACGAGTTAAAATGTCTCCCTCTTACTCTCCCCATCATGTAGGGTTTGCACAGATTTGTTGCTCAAAGAGGTCAAGAGGTATTGTCCGTACATATGTACAGTAACAACCCATGACATTTGTGTAATGCACAACTGCATACCTGTAGTCACAACATGTCCAAGACAATAATCCCTGTATGAATGAATACAGGTAATAGTCAAATGTGAATGGGAACCCCCTCATGGTGGAGTATGGACCGTAACAAACCCACCCATAATATGTACAGCCAACAGAATAAGCTCCTGGTAGGTGCCCAAACACATGTGTCTATAAATACAGGTAAAATATTCATAATAGGGAGAAGCTCTCTGTCCACATGCTTCATCTGACATTTGAACTTGGCCAGGAAAGTTCCGTTCACCAGGCGGACAAACCCATACCCAGATCACTACATGAACACCCTGACAATCAGAAACGTGTATGTGATATGACTATATGCCCTGGTGTTCTGCATATCCTCGGAGTGATTAACAATGCAGCTGGGGTCCACAGCAGTAGGCAATAGGGAATGTGTAATATGTAGTACCGCATTTCCCACAGCAGGGGAATGGATGCCTGTGTTGTAAGTGAAGCGGTGAGGCGTATGTTGATGTAGCTAAGTACTATGGGTATGCATATCAATGAGGCAGAACAGCAACAGAATACTGTTTCTGGCATCCGTCCAACGTGAATGCAGTCCGGGTTGACCTACAACCACTGCAGATATCCCTTTAAAGTGTAATGAATGCATTTGTGCTGTTCACACAGTTAAATACATAAAGGTGAACCATGTGTTTCACACCAGTCCATAAACTGGACTACAGATAAGTAAGTGTTACGGTCAGAAGTATGAAAGGCCGCGCAAGTACACATATTTATTAAACAGATGTAACCCACAACATGTAAATGCAAGTGCGCCTGTGCGTGTGTGATCCGCTCACAGCATAGTAAATGAATGCTGTTTCCCCCACATTATATATACATGGCTCAAACCCGTTAACCCCGTAACATATGAAACCGGACAAAGGCATGCAAACTACCAGTACAAATAGGGACAAACCCCAGATATGTGCCAGAACAAACATAGAAAGTGGATAGAATAACGGGTGTGTCAGTAGCATGGATTCTCTGAAGGGTATGCAGTCGTAACCTAAACTGCTTGCCAGTATTTCCCAACGTAAGTCTTTAATGAAATGCCACTAAATTGCCAGATAGACACAAGGTTATGAAAAACACACCGAAGATAAAGAGGCAACCAGCTGTACATTCTGCGACAATCTGTACAGTGGAAGGGTATGGTATGGATATAGATATATGTGCATACACATAATCCACAGACATAAACCAAAGCAAATTATGAAATGAAGACTGTACATGTATATATGTATACACAACAGACATATGTCCCATAGATATGACATATGTACATAAATAGGCCACGGCATAGCTAATATGGGTAGACAAACAGACATGCACGAAAGGTGAATAAACCGCTGCTTTCCAAACCATTGGCCAGAAAGTGACAGTCCAGCAAGTTCTACACTTTAAACATGAATATAGGTGTCCATTGCAGGACCCCAAAAATTGATCCATACGTAGTGTCAACCATCATTGACGCAAAATAAGTGACCTCAGCAAATACGATATAGCTGTACATGCAACAGTAGCAGGTGCAAGGATAATGACATATGTGTCGATAGAATGTATGATGTACGAACTGATATCCGGAGAGTGGGGAGTGCTTATAAGTGTCTCCACACTTTAGCACCGCTCACATTAAACATGTGTAATGGGTACTGTGGAGGGGTGTCAGGTATGGGAATCATGGGTATGCAAAAATGGGTCTAGGTTTTGTTTGGCAGAGATTTATTAGGTCCGCCCCGTGGGAGTGATGTGGGTATAGCGCACGCCTATATTCTCAATAATGGGGCAAACCATCCACTGGATATTTTGTAAACCATTGTGGGAATATGTAGGGCCCTATATCAGTGTCATGTAGGCGATTATCATGGATGGACATGCGTACGACCAAGATGGTAAACATACCTGGCAAAATGTCAGAATAAGACAGCTGCACTAAGGCATAGTACATGAAATACAAATAGGGACTATATTAGATATACCCCAGACAAAGTCAGAACGTTGATAGAATATTGGCATAGCCAGGAATATGAATTTTATGAATGTTACTAATTATGACATAGAAATGTCAGTCACTATTATCTAACCGCACAGTTCGTAATGCCTTGCCAGTAATTTACCAGAAAGGCACATTATTATGACAAATGTAACAAGAGCAAAGGTCAAACATCAGGGCGTTTACCCATAATGTGTACAGGTTAGAGGTATGAAGGTAACCTGTCCAAAATACATGTACAGAACTAGTGATACTAGGTGGACAGGTGAGAAGAAAGACGTCAGGACAAATGCAAAACATGTACAAGTCATACGCATGTACTCCGACAAATGTGAATGACAACGTATGGCCTGTGAAAGTCAATGTGGAAGGTTAATAGACTCAAAAGAAATGTGTCCCTCAGGGTGTCATGCAGTGTCAGCGTTACAATGTCCAGTCCCCCATACTCGTTTGTGAGCTCTGCCACTGACGGAAAGCACAAATACCGGCATACACATAAGGTACATGATAGAATAATTAGTGTGGATAAGCAGCTGTTGGCCTGTTTGAGGAATACAACCCTCTGGGTCGGTGTGTCCTGCAATATAAATGTAATGGCATCTGGCCTGTGATGCCGCCATACAGTGTGTGTATTGGTGTCAGAAAGTTGATATCTTGTATCAGACACATACTCCACAACTGTACAGATTTACGCAGAATGTGCAGAGTTTTGCCTCATATGTTTGGTGTGTTCCACTTAAAATCAGTACCATTCTGGCAAATTCCTGAGAACTGAAGTAATTAAATAATGACAAACATGTGAGTTTAAGACACCAAATCCGTCAGAAAAGTCATACTAATTCAAAACCTATTATTGTATCAACTATCTACGTTTGTAAGAGCAATATGTAAATACTGCCCCTATGTGTCCCACTATCAGTTAAGGCTTTGTCCAGATGTTTGCTCTAGGAGGTGGAGTGGTATGATCAGAAACAGATACATGTGTGAGGAAACAGCATTACCGACTGCAAGATAACTCAGAAGGTATGAAAAGTGCTGCAGTAGGACGTTCAGTACTGTCCGCAGGTATGTGCTGACATGTCAAATGACACAGCAGTCTACATGAAGTACCTATAGGGCTGTCACCTTTACAAATGATGATAGTGGGACATACCCACAGCCATGCACACAGCACAAATAGACATACACACAGCAAAACTAGGCCATGATACATGAAGCCTCCGCGTATGAGGAGAGTGAGAGTACAGCAAGGATAGATGTCTGCCAAGCTATACAGCAAACGCCTGTAAGGGCGTGTAACACCACCCGTAACGCTGTAACGGACAATGTTGGGATTTGCAACATACCCCATTGGTATGTGAAAGCTATGCAAATATGTGATACATGAAACAGTCAGCTGTCCATGCAAGAGCAGAGTTATGTGCAGAAAAAAAATATATATATATATATATATATATATATATATATATATATATATATAGATACAGACATACACACACAGACACACACACACACACACACACACACACACACACACACACACACACACACACACACACACACACACACACACACACACACACGTGGCAGGGTTGTGAGCAGAACACGAACGTAACCACTGTACCACACAAAAGCATTACGCAGTGACAGAACGTGCAACCGTGATTAGTAGATCACGGAAATCACACAGGCATACGTCTAGCCTGCAGACAGTGGCATCAAAGGCAAAGACGCCGCACAGATGTTATGGTGAGTGAATACTGTAAAAACAATGTACTGTTGTCATGCAGCTGGAAACACACACACACACACACACTTGGCAGGGCTGGGAATCGAACTTGCACCCAACTACCCTATCACACTACAGCATGACGCATTTACAGAACGCGCTACCAAGATTACTAAACACAGCAGTCCCACAGGCATTCTTCTAAGTGTGTGTCAACATCCGCAAATGCCAGGACGCCAGCAGGGATTGTGTAGAGAGTGTACGATCAGACATAGTACTGTCCCACGGTAGACGTATACAAACACACGGCAGTGGTGTACTCGGGGCAACTATACATGTATGGAGCACTACAACAACAATACATAGACACAGTACGCACCACATACAGTACACCCTTCCAGATAGTCACCCAGTGTGTACTCGGTAGGCATCCATCCTGGCGTTGAAGATGGAAATCTGTTGCCTGGGTGACCACCATGGCAATACAGGATGTCAACGGCCATGCCCATGCACAGAGGGACATCACCGACACAAGGTGTCACTGGCCATGGCCGTACACCTGGTAATATACGTCAGTTCGGACTGTACTGTATGTCGATCTACACAACGGCGTACTGGGCATGCTCACACACTTAGCTGTTGCAAAGGGCTGTCTTGCATGCAGATGGAGTGTAAACACAGAAGGTCTCAGTTTGGACTGTACCGTGTGTCCATCTACACAACTGCGTACATGGACTGTACTGTGTGTCCATCTACACAACAGCATACTGGGCATGCTCACACACTTAGCTGTTGCAAAGGGCTGTCGTGCATGCAGATGGAGTGTACATACAGAAGGGCACAGTACAGAAGGGCACAGTAAGGTATAACTGTCCTCACGCACAGGGCGGTCACACACGCAGTGACCTGTACACACACAGCTGCCATCACAGCTGTCACAGGTGTAGGTCACACATGTACTCACTGCAGTGTACACTGTAGTTGTCAAGTTATCACCATGTCATCGGTGCAGCAATACACAGCCTTACAGTACCACAACATCATGTGACACATGACCACTGGGTTGTACAGAGGTGTACACCAGCTGTGCAGAGTACACATGTACTGACAGGGATCCAACAGGTGTTATGCATTGCAACAATACCAGTATACATGAACAGGTCAGCTCAAGACATACCACGGCCCTTACACAGCTGTGACACATGACTGTTGCTGTACACCAATGAACACATGTCTGGATATGTCATACATGTGACTGTGTGGATGTGTGCATGGACTGCACACACAACACATACATACATAGCATAGCCTTTGATGTACCTCGTGCATAACAGTGGCCTAATCAATGCTGCGCACGCAAATGGAAGGTGGGTCCATGTCTGTTGAATGCTCACACTACAGGGGGTAGCAATGTTGACCGGGACACATACCCTTGTACTGGTCGCCTGTGACACCCGTGATATCATACCACAGTCCATGTGTTATCTATGTCAACACACATGTCCAACAGTAGCAATGCATACAAACATGGTAACAGGATACACATGTGACATCTGTACTGTGCATGCAGCAACCATGCATGTGCAGTAGCCGATGTTCGTAACATAGTTGCACCTAACTATGACATGCAGTCGCAATGCAGACCCATCATTGACACCTGTATACGGTGACATACACACAGCACGTATGGAGGGATGTGTGTACATAAAGTGGTGAACCACCTGCGTAGATGTATGTGTGCAGGGGGTGGCTCACAGTTGTGTCACACACTATCCTATCATGCCATGTGCAAACAGTTCACTATGTCACTGTTACGTGACAGTGCTGACCTAATGCATACACAGCAGTCAGGTGTTACCAACTATATGTCACATGGCACCTGTAACACCTACAACCTCCCGTGTGCATATAGCAGCACAATTGCCAGATATAGCATTGGTATACATAATGCAATCAATACCGCTGCATGTCTATCAAACGTGTCATCATATGGCAGGTGTATCATTCCCAGCACTGCCATGTGTGTTCGAATGTGTGACCAGAGATGCCACATATCACGGGGAATATGTCCCAGTTGTTACACATACCTGTACACCGTTGTAGAGATCTGTACATACGTCAGTGTGGTAAGCATGATGTCGGCCGGTGTGGTGCATCACACACGTCGGCTGTCCGTATACACATCTGTGGTCACTGCAGTGTGTGTTTGTCTGTATGTATGTCTGGTGCTTGGTGTGAGGGTGTATGCTAATATACAGTGAGAAATGATCACTAACCCCACGTGGTGACTAACCCGTAATGGTGATGCAGTGCACTACCCTGTTGATGCCATAGGTCCCAGCCATACTGGCTACCTGTGCATGTCCCTTCTCTGTGTCACATCGTGTGGGTGCATAATACTGTGAGGGTGATGACAACATAGGCAAGGGTCCCCACCTGAACACTATGGGGTGTGCGTTATAGTGGTGTACACCCTGTGAATTTGGCCATGTTCCCGTACTGTTACAGGGTCTTACTGCTGCACAGTGTGGCCTCCAGCTACCATGTGACATCTCACATCATCATTGGCCAGACCGCTGTGTACAACCCCTGCACCATGTCACCATACCTGTAATGTGTCCTGCTATGTATGTCACATCTCTGTCCAGTATGGCCTGTGGCACTGACCACATGTGTCAGGTGTGGTATATGTGCGGACATCTGTGTCATGTTGGTGTTTCCAACAGTCAGGTTGAGGGTACATGTAGCATGCTGATATTGCCAGACGTGCCTGTGAATAATCCACAGTTACACGTGGGGGACTGCAAACACTGC
The DNA here is from genome assembly GCF_019279795.1 of Protopterus annectens. Taxonomy (NCBI): domain Eukaryota; kingdom Metazoa; phylum Chordata; order Ceratodontiformes; family Protopteridae; genus Protopterus; species Protopterus annectens. The sequence goes on from NC_056737.1 coordinate 131,260,013, forward strand.
TACCTGTAGGCACATGCAAGTACACCATAGGAGGGAACCAGGGTATCACAACCAATATGGTGCTACAGATGTAACCGAGACACATACCGTGAACACATCACAATGCATGCTGCACCTGCACTACATGGTATGACCAGTGCATGTCGACAGTACACAACCTATGTCACATACACATCTCTCAGTGTTCACACACAACCACTGCAACATACACATCCCTCACTATGCATACACAGGTAATATTACATACACCTCTCACTATTCTGTTCACCCTGTGCATCAGAATATTTCAGCATAACCCTGCACTGATGGTGTGGATGACAGGGATGCGGCACAGGCTTCATCATATGCACAGGGTGATATGTTTGCCAAGGGCATAGGCTGCACCAATGGATGACATCATGCGTGTGTGAGTTGATTGGACATGTCTGTTCAGAATGCATGTGGATGTTGTGGAGCCCTACAGTTGTGTTTGCTGTGTGCGTGTATGTGTGTACACAGTTCTGCCATTTGTGAGGCCTACACGGGGTATAATTGACAGCCCCAGATTGTACAGACCAGGTTGTACAGCTCACTGTGTCCGTCCACGGCCCCGTGACCTGTGCCTGCCTGGGGTTGCATGGACACTACCAGGTGGAGGTACAGAGTGGCTACTGTCTGACGACACATGTCCGCTGGAACCGTGTTCCCACTGAGAACATCCAGGGCCACGTCCATGTGGCCTGCTGTGTCCTGGTGTGGACAGCGCAGCACCAGCTGCACTGCTACTGCTACCGGCACTATGGCAGCGGGCAGGTGAGGTGGCACGCTCACGTCGACCTACAGTAGGTGGTGTTGCTGGCCTACATCCACGTGGCCTACGCCTCACTCCTACCAGATGTTCCAGCACAGACAGCTCCCACTCGTGGATTGCCATGCCTTGGTCAAGGATTCTGACCATTTCACCCAATCGCCTATCCAGAACATCAGCAATCTGCTGTTGAGCATTTGCCAATGACTGGATGTTGTCTTTTAGGGTATGGATAGCAGCCCTCTGCAGCCTCTGCCCTTCTCTGTTCTGCTGTTCAGCACATGCCTGTGCCACCATTACAGTCTGGAACACGCGTCTGGTGATACCAGCTGCTGCACTCTGTCCTGCAGGTGCATGTCTGCCTTAGGTCCTCCTACGAGCAGCACTGGCCACATGCCTGTGTGGCACATCTGCAGTCATTACACTGGCACCATGGTGTGTAGACACACCTTCTGTATCCACCACACATTCCTGTTCTATGCTAACAGACGCTGACTGTCCTTCCTCTATGGCCACTGGTGATGCGGTATGTGTTGGCAGCAGAACTGTGTGCGGGGAAGAGGGGGACATAGCTGGGATGGTAACCATTGGCACAGATTCAGCCCCTGACAACCCTGCCTATACATCATGCATACCGCTAGTATCTGTGGGGACACTAACATCAGATGGACCGCAGGAGGGTAACGCACCTACATCACCTGTGAATGCAAAGAAATACTAGACACAGACACATATACAGACACACACACAGACACAGGCACACACACAGACACACAGACACACACACAGACACACAGACACACAGACACACACAGACACACACACACACACACACACACACACACACACACACACACACACACACACACACACACACACACAGACACACCATGCATGTGATTTGTCAGATGGCATGCAGCATGCCTGTGATACAGCAGAAGGCATGCAGCTCAGACATTAATAGTGTTAGTAAGCATACCTCCCTGGGGTGCACACTACAGCAAGCAGGTGTCATATCAGTAGCCATGCAGTTCACTCAATCATGGTAGTATGCATGCATCCCGTGATACACCATGTGGCCCAGAACAGGATAACAGTACACATGGCTGACGTGACTTTGACATGTAATCTGCTGACATGTGCATTAACATGCATACATGTATGACACAATGGTGTCCTGACACATGTACAGCATCATAATGGGCTTCACATTGCAGTGTTGTCTGTATGCCCTACAGATAGAATGCATGTTTAGCAAATGTGCATGAGCATGGGAGGGTAGTGTGAGCCATCTACATTGCTATACAGTGTGAAGTACAGACACTGTGCCATTGCATGGCATCATGAGGCATCTATATTGCTGTAGAATGCATAATATGTAGACATTGCATAGCCATAACTGCATGCTATGACACAGTTGTGATGTTCAACAGATCGTATATGGTAGACTTCAGTGACACCTCCAGTAGCTGTGCACAGGCTTTTAGGATGCCCAGTGTCCCACATCAACTGTATAATTGGTCAACTAAGGCTATAATTGGACCATGTGTGGACAATGTGCAACAGGGTGTATACACATCCCATGTACTGTGTGGCTACATGTCTCTGGCCATCCCCCATGGCCATGTGTGCACATGTGTTAGCCAAATGTGTGTGATGGCCATCTATCTCATAAGTCTGTGTTGTCCCATATGACATACACCCATAGATGCCAGATATGTCACAATCCACAGGGCTATGCAGACAACGGGTTGCATGTTTGGTATGTGGGATATAGGTCATGCGATAGTGTGACAATATTGCAGTCAGAACACTACGTGTCTGGGACATGTCAGCTGGCACATCACAATGTGTGCACCCAATGCAGGGACATATGACACAATGGTGACACCTGTGGGCTGCCGATATCACAGCTCACTGTGCGGTACTGTGTGCGTACCACACATGTTGTTCCAATGCATACTACATATGCCTCCATTGTAGAACACCTTCACCGTTGTATGCACAGCTGACCACACATGTCACGATGACAAGTACTGTGGTTTCAAGTCAGTGTATCATTTCGTTTGTATATATTGCACATGGGTGGCCTGTGTGAATGATGGGTGATGCGACCTGTATATCATGACTGGAACAAACATCAAGTGTGCAAGTGTTAACTGGCCACATGGCAAATAGATCTGCACTGTAACATGCCTGATACTGATGACAGTCTCACCTGCAATGGACTCATGTCTGTGCAGCACGCCAGAGGTACCTGTATAGGGGTGACACAGCAGTATGAACATTATCCATGACTGTATGACAGCCACAGGTTGCACTGTGCATGTTAACACATTCACCTGTGTAATAGCATATAGTATGCACATGTGTGCATACACAGAGTAGCATACTGTAGTATGCAGCATGTGTGTCCACATACCTTGCATATGTTGTTACTTTACATAATGTACAGTGACACATGCAACTAAATGGGATATAATAGCCATATGTGCAGTATTGACTTACCAGGCAACTCCAGGCTCATTGGTTGGGAGATACCCACCTCCACGATGGCAGCTAGTGTTTGTAGATGCTGTTCCCTGGGTGTCCCCAGACTGGCCAGTAGCTCCTCACTGTGTGTGAGTGGGGGCTGGTTGGTGGCCCACCACCTGTTCCACCTTGTTCCCTGGCGATTGCAGTGACACGCTGTTTTGCATGTCGTATCAAGTCCGTGCAGTGTCTGCACACATGCTGGTAGGTGCGGTTATGGCCACCCACATCGTTCACCCTCCTGCGTAGATCCTGCCACAGGTCATCCCGCTGCTGCGCATGCTGTGGCACATGGCTGAACAACAAGTCATAGTTCTCATGGAGCTGTGGGATGAGGACATCATCCTCCTGGCAGCTGTATGCTGGGAGGCGTGTATAGGGCATTATCTGTAAGACATAATGATGGTGACAGGTCACAGTTTCAGAGATGTACAGAGATACTGCTGCACATACATTTCTATGACATCTACTACATCTGCACAGTTATCTTTGCAAAGCATCATGACACTGACATGACTGACGTGTTCGTGTCACACACATGTCACACCCATTATGCATTGGATATCATTACCATATATGTGTGTCACCTCATTACAGTGTTCATACTCCATGTGAATGCTGTCTTGCTGTGGGCATGTCTATTTGCCTGCACTTGTGTTCTTACCTATCTGCACATGCCTGGATGTGTCCACTGTAATGCTGTTGACCTGGATGCTGTGTATATGTCACATATCAACACAGACACAGCCGTAATGGACTTCAGCAGTGACAATGCATACATATGCATGGACACCTGTACATGCATGTGTTTTGCCATATACATCTACACAGCACTGTACAACTGTTCAACATCCTACCACGGATCGCCTGTATTGCACATGTGATAGACATGGGACAATGGCTAGTCAGACGACATTCGCAGGGATGGTTATCAACCATAGCATTTGCGGGCACGGTTTCCAAGCTGTAACAGACAGCCATTATGCCACCGCAAGGTGCATCAGTGCCACATTACTGATCCAGTCAGTTGATAGTACATCTACCATGCGGCCATCACACCATGTATGACTGGGACGACATGTGCAGCTTTGATGGACAGGGTTGCATGGTATGGAGGGAGTATGTCACATATATGGCACAGGGATCTGTCCAGCCTGTGGCGATCCTAGTATTAGGACGGTGGCTGTCCATGACATATGTCTTACAGATCAGGTTATGGACATGTAGCATGTCCATCATCATGGTGTAGCAAATGTCTTTCTGCAAGGTAGACAGCATGCTGCATAGTGGAGGTGAGGATTGTGAAGGCTGGTATCGCACAATGCTTCATAGCCATTACCCCTTAAAGGTGGTATGTGATCCAATATTGGTCACCACAGTGCTGTATATGCCTGTCCAGTGATCTCCGTGCTCATGGATGGCACCCTGACATGACATGGGTACCTCATATGACTACCTAAGGGGCCTGGGGCCGTCACCAAGTCAGGGGGTGCACTGCACAGCACCATCCCTTACACAGTGTCCATAATGTTGACCACAGCCTAGGTAGTAGTTAATGGATACAGGGATGTTCACCTAGCAGTGATAATGCTGGTACCATCCATCAGACTGTGCACATATGTCACACACCTCACCCACACAGCCCATTCTGTATGTTGTTCACAACACTGACACAGCTATACTGATAGGTCATGGCTATTCACAGCCTTACATACACAGATGCCTAACATTTGTCTGTGTGTTATGGGCTACAATGAGGGTGGGGTACAACACATTAACCTTGTTCTACTGTAGCTGGCACTGGTGTGATGTGCACATGTCATTCTTGCACCTTTTGTAGTTGTGAGTCTGTCAACAGGCCACTGGTGGAACACTCCTGTGACATACAAAGGTATTTGTAATCAAACATCCGTGCTGTCTTGTACATCTGTACTGCTAACATCTACAGTGATAATGGTTCATGGACATGCACACCATACTCAGCAGGGTTATAATGTGGTGCCACCCAAAATGACTGTCATCACCACTTGTGGGTTGATATTATCCAACACCCTATCTGTATTGTATGGTCATGCTAGGCACATGTTCAGAACTTGTGAGCATATCATGAGCTACTGATTTATATAGCACCCATTCCACACCATTTCCCACAGGTACACTGGCTATCCTACACTTCCCAGCTTGCTTATGGTACAACAGCTGTTGTACACACATAACGCACATATCCTGTGGGACATGGTTGTATGTACAGGCATGTCCAACTGTCACATACCAGTGCTACTGCCTGTCTATATGATGGATATGTCGTACATGTGGCAATAGAGCAATTGTCTCATGTACACATTCAATGCTCACCTCCCAACATACGACACTACAGCCTGTGGGGGATGCACTTCTGCAGCCGTGCTGGGGCATAGCTCTCAAGTGTACCTCAATTCGAGGAACGTACCTCATTTGGGGTCTTAAAAAGTGCATGTTCCTCAAGGTTCCACATTGAAAGGGTCTGTCACACATTCATTGTTGGAAATTGTTTACCTGCTAGCCATGGCTAAATAGATGGGAATCATATTAATTCATTAGAATATCTTTTTATATGTAAAACCAGCCTATTTTAGCCATCATATGCCCTTCCTAGTTGAAGCTGTTAGTAAGCCAGTTGTAAGTGTTCCACATTTTGCCCATTTGTCACACATTATGAGGGCTAATGTTCCTCATTTTGGGGACAGGAGGTTGACAGCTATGGCTGGGGGTAATGCTGTCACCAACCCTGACTGCACCTGACAGTCATGTGGGGATGTGTAACATTCGCAACACACCCCACCCATCACATAGTCTCACATGATCTCCACCACAGGCCACACCTACGAGGACAACTTGTGCAGTACATCTCCATACTCTGTGTAGGCACCAGAGGTAGCCCCCATCATGGAAGATAACATCACCAACTTATAGCCCACAGACTCATGTGTGCCCATCACATACAGCCAATAGGGAGTTATAACATTCACAACACACCAGTCATAGGTGACTCTGTAGGGAGTCACACTGCAGTTCCATACAGCAGGCTACACAAGGCGATAGTCGCTTACATCTTGCTGTCGGGTAACTGGTTCTGCAACATAACCTATGCACCCATGCCACACCTCACCAGGTACGATGTGACTGTCATTCTCCATGTTAGTGTGACTGCCCTGTGATGCCACTTCACAGACTACGTGTGCAGGGACATGCAATAGCTCACCAGTCCTATAGCGCTGAGTGTGTGGGCCAAGCCCTGGGGAGCATTATGCATTCGTCTCGACACGATACCACTGTACAACACTCAACTGTGTCACTTCAACAGTTGCCTATGCTCCTATTGTCATTCCACAGGCATCTGGTATCTGTCTACTTTGACTGACCTGGTCAAACACAATGCTGTGGCACAGATGACTTGCACCTGTCAGCCCTGGTAGTACAGCTCACATGTAAGGCTCTTGCTGTTTCTATAATGCCTGTCTTGCATAGTTTCCAGTAACAGTCACCGGCAGAATGGAACTGGCAAGCACGACATGGGGTCATGTGACACAATGCTTGCATCTTCCTCTGTGACGCACACAGACAAGGCACACCTTATAATGCAGCACTCCAACATCTCTGCAGTGACTGGGACCTGCCTCTAGGCTCTGCAGAGAACACCTGCAATGACAGGTTATAGACAGACCATACCTTTCAGGCACATACCTGGACCGGCACACCCACAGCTGAGGGGTTCCCATATCCCACTATGTTGTGCACACATCCTGGCTAGTTACGTAGCACAATGCATCAGAGGTGCTCCACATGCAACTGACTGTGTTCAGGACTGCTATACACATTGTAACAAGCTACAGAGTCAACATCATACCCCACGGTTAACATACCTCATTTGTTGGTATATTGGACAGTGGGGCTCAGACAGCTACTACTGATGTGTGACTGACACTACCCTACACTTAACTGGGATAGCCACTCATGTACTGACACATCCATGAGTCATAACCTCTGCTCTGCTGGATCAACCCATACACACCACCTCCAAGACCTACATTAACCTTGACATGAACACTACCACCATGTGACTGGTGTTACACACCTGGGGTTATCCCCTCATTGGTGGATTCCGAACATATGCTAATCAACCTTGTTAGCCACATCCCGGCACCACACCCATCACAGCATACACAGTACATGAGTACTACAACACCTACTACAGACACAGACATCTTCTGACAGCGGTTGTTAATGTCATGACACCCATGCAGATGGACGATGCACATACAAATGCTGAAACATACCCCAGTGCACTTCATTAGCATGTACACAACTGCATGGATCATATTATTCCACACAGAGCCATGATGGTACACACCAGATAACAGACTCCACTCTGGTGGTCATGTTCCATGGACATATGATGTACAACAACAGGTGTAGGCTGTTGCACAGTGGTGTACATTCCCATGGGTGGGATAGCTCACTGGTCAGCCTTGGTAGGGCCACAGGGTCCCTCATCACATACTCCAAGACTAGCTACGTAAACATGACTGCGACACATTCCAGGGTGTACCACCAGGCATTATGGTGGTATGTCAGTAGTCGATGGCAACACCCACATCTGCTGTCACATACAACAGTCACTCAGGAACATTACAGACCAAGGTGATGTTGGCAACATGCTGGAGGATGGATTCAATGCTAACATTACACTCTCTCACTCACTACAGGGCCACAATCCACACAGGAACATTGTGGTGTCCCTGTGGTCACACTTACACAGTACTAACCTGCACTCTATATGTCCTGGGACACTGGCCCCATGTCACCTTCCAATGTCCCAGGCTGTGATGTCCACAAACCTCTGAATGACATGTCTCCCCACTAGGCCACCATATTCAGTAATAGCCTTGTTTCAGACATTGTAGCCCCTGAATGGCACACAGCAGCATTTATCACACTACACACAGGTGGCACCACAATGCACGAGTGGGACTATAGTCCTACACACCTGACTGGACTGTTCTGCATGGCTATGGGGCACATCATCAAGGACGTCATTCACAGAGACATTGTTGGGCTCCTGTCCTTTGATGCCACCCGGGTTGGGCTTGTTAGGGCCAGAGCATGGCCCCTACACCTGGTGGACTCCTTTCATACAGTTACCAGGGCAGTTGCTGATGGTACGGGAGTCAACACATCCTACATTGTCCTCTCATTGCCTTTCAGCACCATTCTCCATTCTGGTATTGACAACATACACATCCACCTGCACATCGTACCCTATGTCTCAGGATGTTATGCAATGTGGCTCATGGACAGGACACACACAGTGAGGCCAGCATACCATAGTACCTACTACATGTCAGGTAGATTTGGCATATCACAGTCCTCAGTCATAGGGCCCCTCATGTTCAGTATATGCTTCCCTGCAGTACAGGCTAGCACAGGGGACTTTCCCTGCCTAGCTTTCAAACCCCTGCATAAAAAGCACCATGATTGCTCCACCAGCTGATACTGACTCCATCCATATGGGTGTCGCTGTGACAGATACATGATATGACTATCATGGCGTCAAGCTGCATGACACAAGGTGCATGAACATCACCTTTGCATTACACCATTCACCCACTGACTATCACATGGGGGGTAGTCCCGTACATACATATCACATTGCACATGTTTGCAGTACACACATATGTCGCATCCACTCCTGTGGTTACCGTATTGCCACTGTGGTGTGGATATCCTTCTATGTGGCCACACCTTATCTGTACTGGGTGTGTAGCTGGTACATAGGCACCCATTGTACCTCTGAACTCAAGACTTCTACACACATTCAAGGGTACACCACCCCATTTAGGGTGTACCTTACACAATAGCTACAGCTTTACATACCACAACATTAACACGCCATGACGTTTACTGAGCTCCGACAGTTTAAATATGCGGCTGCACTACGGACACCACATCTGTACACATTTGCATACTACATACTCAGGGGTGACCTCTGCTGATCAGACAGGGCCCATGTCCACAACATTATTAATGGATATACTCCTCATACGCGACATAAGCAAAAGCCACTGTGAGCAACATGCTCATGGATATGTGCACACAATCCACAATGAGTGGGATGTGCTTGAGGGTTACATTCCCAAACCGGACACTCACCATGCTTTGGAACATAAGTCCTATGTACATCATGCAGGGACACTCAGTAGCACTGTTCATGTGATACCTCCCTTGGTGGTTGGGAGACACATGTAGGCCTGGGATCACTGCAGTGGCTGTACTGTGCAGAGGTGCAGGTGACACATGGCTCTGCTGTTCACAGGACACTACCGTAGAGAGGTGCCACTGGTGTGAACACTGTAGTTGTGCTTACATATGGACTTGCCAGACTGCATAGTACCCCACTATGCACCTGTGAAGCTATTACATGTCCTTTGTGCATGGTTACTTGGTAGCCCTTCCATTTAGATTAGCTATCATGCTATTACAATGTCTCATGCTTACAAGCCATATGTATCCTGTTATTGTACATGCCAATAGACGATACCTGTGGTATGCATGATATGCCTGTTATGCTTTGTAGAATATCTGTCATATCTACCTACAATACTATACATTACACATATTTCATATAGTATCCCATAATGCAAAGCATACTTGCACAGCGGGACCACCTTAGATATGTCATTGACGTTATATGCCCATACACATGCGTGCTGTGACAGTATATCAACATATACTATCCCCTGCTATGGCACGCCCTTGTTGGACATACCCTACCACTGACGGTGGGTTGTATGAAATTGTTCTGTTTAACGCCCTCATGTAGCATCCCTTGTGGTGTCTGTGATGTGTACCTTGTGTCCCACTGCTGGATGCACAGTTTCTACTAGCGTTAGTATGTTCAGCAAGACATCATTACATAAATACCTTTTCCCACTTTATGCAATGTGGACACGTTTAATTAATGCAAACCAGGCTATACATACAGTAAAACTAATTAATACAGATCATGCTATACATAACCTTACATATCGAGTGTTCTACATACCTTGTTATCGTTACGGCGTTTCGTTTCTATCTCTCTCACAGTGTTTCAACTGGTATTCGGTATGAGCATACAGTTTGAATGTCTGGCAAGTCATCCTTATATACGTCGATACCTGTAACATGTGGATTCATCCCGCCAATTGGAGTTCCTGAGTGACTAATTACTTGCATATCAGCTGTGCAGCTACTCCATTCACCAATTACGCAGCAACAGTGGGGTATAACTGAATTCTCCACTTGGGCGTTGTCTATTTGCCCTACTTTTGGGGAGACAGTCTGTATTGTGTTTTGTTATGTGTAATTGCAACTGCTATGCATGGAGACAAGTATACTTTGGATTCATGTCCCCCATGGAATGTGTGTGACAGGTAGAGTATTTGGTTCAACATGTGGGTGTACCTGTCATCCCAATGTCTGATAACGGACTATTGCAAACAAAACCTGTAACATGGCTGTTTGTTCCATTATACAATGCCTGCAATTTTGCATGACGCCTTTAATTGTGTCTCTCACACGGTATGTTGAGGGTTCTGCAGATGTAATTGACTGACTGGATGTTTGTGCTGCTATTACAGTCTGTATTGCTTTAGTTTCTAGTGTGGGGGATGTCAGTGGGTGTACGTAGCATATACAGGTTTGTGGGCCTTGCATTTCTACATATTCCATATATATGTGTGTGGGCTCCATCCCTAATTAAAGAGCTAACAGTTAGTAGACTTATGTTACGGGATTGTACATTGGGCCATTGTTAATTGGTTTCTATATCATCTGCAGGTGAGCTTGCTACTTGTATACCTCCGGGATTGCAGCGATATATCAAGGGATATGTGTAAGTGACAGCTTTCCCTTGTATTTCTGTCCCAGATATTTGCAGTCATTGCGGTTGTGTTGGTAAAAGAACCTGTTTGCCATGGGTTGCCACCTTTTCATATGGTCATTGTTGGACACTTGCAGGACACACAGCAGTGTTTACAGGCCAACACATAGCCACGGTCAGTACACAGGTTAGCACATACTTTTATCCTCAATACATGCCTATTGTTGTGGGACATTGGCTACTTATCATATTGCATGTAACATTTACGTTTCTTACATACAGGAATAACTATTAAATATGACTATTACATTATATATGGGACATATTAACGTCCTACAATCTCGGATATTTTCCCTTTGTACTGTTTTATGTCAGGACACACATGCCCAGGGTGGGGCTGTCCCTCCTACTGTGGGACAGGTGGTAACTGTATGCCTATGGCTAGCTATACCCACACCTACCATACTGATCTACCTCTGACTTGGCACTAACAGACACATGTTGCGGACACACACACACATTACAGTCACATGGAGACACACACGGCACCCTCAACGCACACATACACAGACTACGGCACTCACAAACACAGTTGAACACAGTACCTATGTGGACCGCAACACCGGCAGCAGTGACTAAATGTCCCTTCATATCATCACACTATTACTCGCGGCTGTACTGTTCCGGTACTGTGTTCTATCAGTCTTTCAGCCTCATGGTTACGCATGTCGGTATGTTACACATTCCATAGTTGGCGGTATCCTATTTATTTGTACCTCCAAGGTGTTATGAATGTCGTTGAACTATTTATTACATTTGCAGATATCGCTGAATCCATCTATATCAACATATATCACTCTATTGCCCTTTCTATCTGTATTATATATATATATATATATATATATATATATATATATATATATATATATATGTGTACATATATATATATATATATATATATATATATATATATATATCTATATATATATATATATATATATATATATATATATATATATATATATATATATCTGGCGGGGAACATGACAGGCACACAGCACCACCATATGCTGTAAGGCTCATGTACTGTTCAGGTGTTGGCATTCCGTGTTCCACTAGCTGCTGTGTGTACAATGTTTGAGGGCTGCCTATGTAGGAGTCACACATTGGGCCACCTATACATTACAATTTACAGGTGGTCATGTTTGTGTGCCATTCTTTTTACTGTGTGTGCAGGTGGAGAGGTGTCAGTCCATAGGGGCCTACACTGTCAGAGTATGTGCTATACGTTCCCTCTTTGCCAAGGCGTAGGCATATTGGGCACGACTCCATCTGCCTACTGGGGCTGGCACAGTGTGTTTGTGGTCTGAATCCCTCTGTGCCTGTAATGGCCTTGGCAATTGTGGTGGGCTATGAGGGCCTTCACCATTTTGTCCCTGCTGCAGCTGCTTCCGCAGGATCATATTATGTACCATGGCACATACTATGATGATGTGGGCACATGTGCCTGGAGAGTACTGCAAGGCTCCACCAGATGTATCCAAGCACCGGAACCATGATTTCAGCATCCCGAACACATGCTCTATGATGATTCTGGTTTGTGCATGTGCCTCATTATGGCATTCTTGAATGGGTGTGCGTGCATTTCTGATGGGAGCCATCATCCACGGCTCCAGTGTGTAGCCAGCATCCCCCACAAGATGCACATGTGGGATGCCCCCCCTGACAAATACCTGATACAGCTGTGAGGCATGCCAGATATGGGAGTCATGGTAGCTTCCAGAGCTGCCAGCACAAACATCCATGATAATGCCCTGGGCATTGCACATGACCTGGCAGTTGATGGAGTGGAATCCCTTGCGGTTTATGTAGTGTCTACCATGCTCACCGGGTGGTGACTTGATCTGTATGTGCATGCAGTCTATCGCACCCAGTACCTCCGGGTAGTGTGCCACACGGTGGAAGGGGCGCATATTGCTGGCCAACTCCTCCTGAGTTCGGGGGAAGTATATCTGCTCATTGGCATGTGGTAACATGGCATACAGGAACTGGTGTAGTACCCTGGATGCTGATGCCTGTGAGATACCCATTATATCTCCAGTTGGCCTTTGCAAGGTACCTGTGGCCAGTATTCGCAGGCTTACACATACCTTTGTGTCTACTGGGATGGGTTCCCCTCTGTTGTTTCTGGTTCTCAGGCATGGCCGTCACAGCTCCACTATTTGCTGTAAGATGTCCCTGTCCACCCTGTAACACTCTACTATCTCCAGGTCATGTAGCCCCTGGTAGGTTACCCTTGGTCTGAACACTCTCCTTCTCCTCCGAGGCCTGCGGTGGTTGTCGGCATCACCCTCCACAACACCATCAGTCTCTAACACATGCTGATGAATCACAGCTATGGCAGCTCCCAACATGTACATTTTAAAAGTTCCCCGTGTGTTTACACCTATGGTGCAGTGTTTGGGAATACACAGGTGTGTGTAGGGTGCTTTCACACTTTATACTATTGTGCTGTGAACACCGATGATGTCATAGGGTGTGTATGTACGATCGTAGCTACAGGGTATGGTATGTGTTTTACTGCCGGAACTACTATTGTGGTGCCTTTGGTGTTGAATTACATTTGGCTGCCGTGGATTACCTCTTGACCTTCCCTTTACATTTCTGTACGTTGCACCTACCATTTTCTGGCATGCATCCAGCAGCCTACTTTCATTTGTACTTTCCTGGACCTGGCGTATCTTGCGTTATGTGTGCTACTGCCGGTCTGCTTTGCTCTGCTGTGTCAGGTCTCCTATCTTTGCAATCCAATACCTCCCCTCCTTTCTTTGCATTCCAATGCCTCCCCTATCCTGTTTTGCAGGTTTCTGCAAGCAGACTTGTCAGCTGCCGTCGATTGGCCATCGTGGGTTGATTGGTGTTGATTGCTCATTAGTACTCCAATTACCCTACTTCAGCATTTCCTTCTTTTCTTTCCCTGACCTTCCTGTTTGTGCTATTGTTCGTGGCGCGTGCGTCCGATTACTGAGTTTCGGGCAAGTTTTCATCCCCGTACACTTGCGCTTTTGGGCACCATGTGTGCTCTCAGCTAAACAATTCTATACCTTCCTCCCCACCCCTGTCCTGCAGCTTCGCTTAGCAATGGACAGGCCAGATTTGCATTGCTCCAATGTGCTTACTGCTATGGTGGCACACCCCTCTGCTGATGTCATGTATCTCCTCTGAGCCACTCCTCGGTGTTATACCGCTGTGCCATATGGTACAACCTTCATCTGGCGGGACATTTGCGATTCAGTATTATCTGCCTCATTTGCATGGCATTGACTACTAATTCATAGTTACCGTGCTGGACACTATCGCAGGCCCTTAGCAACCCTTGCACTTTGGTTGTGGTGTTCCATGCCTACAATTGTGTATTATGCTGTAAACCTGATTTCTATTACGTTGCGATTTTATGACATTTTTATATTATTTCTTTATGTTACAGCTTCCGCACACATGCCCTGCGGTTGTGCTGTGCGTTACTGTGGACATGACATTAAATGTTGTTTTTTACGTGTTGTGCATCTTTTCTTATGCCATTGACTGTGTATTTCGCCATTGGCATATGTTAACTTTGTGATACATGGGTCTGGCCCGCTTCCATAGCTCCGATGTTCTGTTTGGGAAAATGTAAACCGTGTTTTTTGGTTTACATTTCCGTGGGCTTATGCTACGCCTGCACCACTTCATGAATCACTATATGCCTTCATTTGCCTGGTGTGACACTGCACATGGGATGATTAGCATACCTACGCCGGGGGCTGCGCAGTTCTGGCGTACGCCGGTAGTGCACGTGGAACTGGATCGTACCTGAATCGCTCGACGGCCATATTTGGCATTATACCGCCTACGCTATGCCTGCACCTGGCGCAAGCTTCATGAATCCCAGGGACTATTTCTACACATTTCAAACACAACCTAATACAACACCTAACTTCTTCATGCTCCCCATGCTGACGAACCCCACCCTTCTTTCTGTTTCTCTTCCATTACCAATCTGTCAATCATGCTGACTATTTTACCTTTCTTATCCCTGTCTACTTATTTTTCACCCCCACTACAGCTCCTCTAACTAATCTATATCCTTAACCTCTCCTACTAATGATGAAGTGATTACCCACCTCATCGACTTACCTATCTACTGTTTGTTTCTGGTTATACACTTTTTTCTCTATCTTGTGCTCCTGCTGTGGTGACGTCCTATCTCATTAATGTCAGTATGCATATACTGAACCTATGTGTGTGTTATCATTGCTTTTGTATCTCCAGCTACTTCATGTTAACATTGCTTTGGCATATGTAAAATAATATAGCTTCTAAAGAATATGATAAATGTATTTTTCTATTTTTCTAAATACTACTTGCAAAGTAATGCTGAAAATGTTTCATTTTTATTGTTGCTCTTTGTAAATATGTATTTTATATGGAGCTTTCCTCCCCAGGCCATAGACAAAAATGGGACTTGTGCCCAGTTACACTTTCCTGGTAAACAAGAGGCAATACGTAAAGAACATAAATAATGAGAAAAGAGACAGGATAGGTTATGGCTTCAGCAGTAATTTTGAAACAGTCACCTGGTAAGTTATCATTAACTAAGGTGGTTGGCTTAAGTTTGAGTAAGTGCTTTTTTTAGGGCAGAGAAGGGGACAGAACTGAGGATAAAGATACTGGAATTTTTTTGGAAAAGTATTTTGTGGACTGCTATAGTTATTTTTGTTTAGTAATGAATTTATGGCGTTTATGAAGTGGGACTTGAATAGATAAGCAGTATTGTCTGAATCTGTATCAGGGCATGGGTTGGGCACTTGACATCGGCCATGGGTTAAGAATTGTTTGTTGTAGCCTCAGAACTCTTTCTGATTTTTATGATGCCTGTTTTGTGAGTTGAAGGAGTAGTGGATTTTATCTATTTTGATGTCTTTTGAAAGATTACAGAGGTATCTAAGGTTTTGATGTCTTTGTGGAGTTAAATTTTGTTGCCAGATTTTCCAAGCTTTATCCCTTTCATGCATTACTATTTTGGTGTCAAAAGACAGCCAGGGGGGCTGCGCTATGCCTGAATCTCTTTCTCCTAATTGAAGCCTAATTATTTAGCTCATTAATGAAAGTTGTATTAAAGACAAGAATGGAATAATTAAAATGAATGGTTCTAAGTAGAATCCAATGGAGTTTTTTAGAATAGTTATGAATGTGTTGGGATTAAAGTTGGCTAGATTATGGTGTTTTCTAGGTACATGGATAAGACTTCTAATTGCAAAGGTACGGAGGTGAATAGACACAGAATTTCACCATTGCAAAATCTGAATATCTGAACCTCCCTTTAGTGCTGCATTTCCTTTCTTCAGCTCTGAAGTTTAGCAAGAATTTGTTTATGTGCAGTAGCTGATGTGGATGTTTCTCTGTTATGCTGTGAAATACTAAATTCAGCTGAACTCATTAAGTGCAAAGTTTTCTTTTCTTTTTTGCTCCCCTTAGACCTCATCATTACTGGCCTAGCTCCCAGGACCTAATATTCACACTGGATCTACCAGCTACTCTCCAAACCCCTGGAATTACTCCATTTTTGCTGAGGAAAGCTGTAGATCCTAAGGTTGTCCTGGGGGCTCAGCTCATCTATGCTTCCATCTGGAGGAATTTTTTTATTGTATGACCTACCCACTCCCTTTGCCTACCACCCACACTTGTTGATCATGTCTGAGGGCAATGCCTGTCTTTGAAACACACCATGCTTTAGTGAGCATATTGATGAGTGCCCTCTCACCTTGGATGCCCATCATTTCCCTGCCACTCTGTAAGTTATTCAAGACACAAATCAAACCCAAGTTGGCTGAGCAGTAGTTTGGGCTTTATCCCTCTACACTGCTGGAATGCCCATGTGTAAAGGGATAAAGCGCTGACTTAGTGAACCTAACCAAATGTCTTATAGATTACATTTGCTGCCATATCATCATGACAGTTCATTAAAATGTTAACAATGAAACCTAGTTTTACCATATTACTGGTATAAATGCTAATAGTTTAGATCTGAAGTATATCTTTGCCATACTAATGATATAAATGTTGATTTAAATGTTGAAATAGTTTCTTGCAGGTATGCATTTGGAATTCTGATATCAATACATACTGCATTAAGATCATGGTCACACAGTTTATTGATGCCTTTTCCAAATATATATAAAATGACTGTAATGTTGCAAGTCTGCCCTGTGCCTTTCTAAAGTTTTATCAAAATGACTCTATGAATATAGGTCAATGAAGTATAAGTAACCATTATGTTCTGCTAGGCTTGTAATGGTCTGCAGACTGCCTATTACTTAGAGAGAGAGAGAAAGAGAGAGAGGGAGGGAGACAGAAAATATATAACCTTTTGTCACAGATAGAAATGGTAGAATCAAATTTGGTAGAAAAAACAAATTAGTTGAAAACACGTTTGGTAGAAAATTCATTTGGTAGAATCACATCTAGTCTAAAACTTTACTAAATATTTTATATCTAGTACAAGTTAAAAGCACAACTTCCTAAAACACACAAGGGAGAAAATAAAACTGCATTTTTGCACCTCCACCAATGCAATCCACAAACTTACACACTGCAAATGCACAGCCAAACAAACTTAGAAAAGGGAACAATTTCCCCAGACAGTGAAATCTCTAATGTCACACATTTGCACTTCACAAGAGCAGTGATTTCCCACAGAAAACAATGATCACAGTTTCTTACACAATAACTATTTATTGGCTATAATCTTTACAAACCAACAAGACTAACTTTCCCAAGAAAAAATAAAAAAAAATGGGAACCACAACACACATTCTCCAAAAGTCAGCTAATTAAACTACTTCTCAAACTTCATCCTGAAAAGACAACCACTATATGCATCTGACTAAATGTGAATCTAACAAATGAAACTTGTAGAAAATGTGGCTTTGTGCTACTTTTTTCTATAACAAATGATTGTTCATAGGTTCATAGGTTGGTACTAGGCTATCGGCCCTAGGGCCTATAGAAGCCTAACCATACCAATTCCCTTGCTATTTCTTCCCACACTATTTACTTCCCTGGACCCCTGTCTAGAGGGTGACTGATGTGATCCCCGGGGTGAATTTCCTTTCTCCCATCCAATTGTCAAGGTTTCTTTTGAAGAGGGCCAAAGAGACGCTCTGGTTGGTATGTATGGGCAGTCTATTCCAGAGTCTGGGGAGTCTCTGGGTCAGAAACCTATCCCTCCAGCATGTTTTGTTTATTGTGATGCCAAGGTTTAGATCCCTGGAGCATGTGGCTCTGAGGGATTGGGATTTCTTTAAGTGTAGCATGTCCAACAGCTCTGGGTTTGACATGGCCTTGTATCTTAAGCAGAGATCGCCTCTGAGTAGATGATATGTGACAGAGTATAGCTGGAGTTTTTTAAGGTGGTCAGCATAGGGCAACTGCTTTAGGCCTATGATTCTTTTAGTGAGGTGTTTCTGCGGCCTTTCCAGTTGCTGCAGATGTCTTGAGATGTACATATCAAAAGGGGCATTGTATTCTATAATGGGTCTAATGAGGGATGAGTACAGTGGGACAATGACCTCATTTTTTCTGGATGAAAAGCCCTTAGTGATGAGGTGTGCCACATAGAAGGATTTCCTGACTGTTGTGGTGATGTGGTTATTGAAGGTGAGACCACTATCCACCAGTGTCCCTAAGTCTCTTATCACACTTTCAATGTTTAGTGTACTGCCACCTATGTGGCAATTCACGGGTACATGTTTTTTTCCCAAAGGTGATAACTATACATTTCTGGGCAATGAGCTTGAGCCCATGGATCTGACACCAAGCATCTGTTTCTGTAAAGCCCTTTTGTTGAGTATTCAAATCATTTGGGGATTCAATAATGGTTCCCAGTTTACAGTCATCTGTAAACTTTGTTAGCCACAATCCCTTAGTGTTGGTCTATACTTCAGAGAAGTAGATGCCAAACAAGAGCGGTCCCAGGACTGAACCCTGATGTACTCCACTTGTCACTTGTCTGGAGCTGGATTTGGAGTCGGCTACTTTTACAGTGTGGATTCTGTCAGTAAGCCAGATGGCAACCCATCGAGTGACGTAGGGATTAATGCCCAGCTTAATAAGTCTATCTATGATTCCAGAGTGAGGGATGGTGTCAAAGGCCTTGGTGAGGTCCAGATAGGCTGTGTGGACTGCATTACCCCCGCCCACGGTTCTGGACACTGATTCGAAGAAGTCAATCAGGTTCAGGAGACAAGATCGGCCCTTCACGAACCCAAACTGGGTGGGGTTCAGTGTTTGAAGGTTGCCAATATCTTTGTTTATAAGTTCCATGATAATACGTTCCATGGCCTTACAGATCAGACTCATCAGACTGATGGGGCGGTAGTTCACGGGATCCAAGGTGGATCCCCCTTGTGGAGTGGGATAACTGTAGCTGTGTGCCACTCAGTGGGCACGAAGCCTGAGGTGAGGCTATGGTTAAACATGACACTAAGGTGAGGTGCCAGTTCATTTTGTAGTTCATGTAATACACAGTCCGGGATGTCATCTGGTCCCATGGATGCTTTATTCTTAGCTTTGGAAAGTGAGTTTTTTACCTGTGTGGCTGTTATTACCAGCATTTGGCAATCTTCTGGTATTGAGATGGGCCATTTAGCGGGTGAGAGGGGAGTGAAGATGGCACTGAACTGATCTGCCAGGTTATTGGCAATATCCTTGGGATCAGTATATTTAATGCCATTCTGTTGTAGCTCAGAGCAGATCTGAGCATTGCCATTTAGATTCTTGACATAGTTACAGAATGCCTTGTGATTGTCTTTGGAATCTTTGGCAATTTTATTTTCATAATTAGCTTTGGAGGATTTTATGAGGGATCTTAGTTTCTTACTGAGGCTGGTAAGGGAGTTTTTTGCATCCTGGGATTTTCCTCTTTTCTGCAACAGTTTCTTCCTTTTGTTGTAAAGTTTGTTTATGGCAGGGGACCACCAAATTGGCTTCCTTTTTTTGGAGGAGAGCATCTTGGTTCTATTTGGGATGGCACGATTCATGCATGAATGGATGTGCTCGTACAGTGCCTTAGTGTAGGATTCAGCAGTCAAACTTTTAGTTCCCATCTGCATGGATGTCATGAAGTTTGTCACTTCTGACTTGAGTAGCATGAAGTTGGTGTCATTATATGCAAATGAATGAAAGCCCAGTTCTGAGTGAGTTGGGTTATGGTTCAGCAGAGCACATGCATAGCTAATCTCAAATTATAGATAATTTTCTGAAGAGATCTTTGTGCAGTGGGAAGTACAAATATGCCCTTTCCTTACTGTTGTACAGTCTCATATTTATAGATGAGGAATGTTTTTCTGCAAAACATTTTTGATTGGTTGGAAACATAATCAGTTTTTTACCTTTATTTTTAGGCCAGCTGGACCCACAGAGACACACACACACACATACACACACACACACACACACACACACACACACACACACACACACACACACACACACACACACACACACACACATATATATATGTGTGTGTGTTTGTGTGTATATATATATATATATATATATTGATATATATTGATATATATATATATATATATATATATATATATATATATTGATACACACACACACACACACACACACACACACACACACACATATATATAAATATATAAATGGGATCCGTACTGATCCCCAAAGGAATTTTTTACCAAAACAAAAATTGCCGGGCATACTTATGCAAAAGTGCTTTTCACCGAAGAAGCACTTTTGCAGAAGTATGCCTGAAGCTAGAGGGAGTTGTGGGGGAATGACTGTTGCGGAGACCGTACTACGGTGCGGATAAGGGAAAACTTCCCTTCTCCTCACTGTAGTGCGATCTCAGAGTGAGAATATTAAAGTAGGGGGTGTGTGGGGGGTGCAGGGGGCTTGCCCCCCTGCATAAATGTTAATTTACTGTTTTTTCTTTTTTTTTTTAACACACTTTAGCAAAAGCGCTTTTTCAGTGAATAGTGCTACATTACATCCTCATATATCCTACCCACCCTATCTAGGCCTACTCACACTCTAATTGCTCTCTATATTTAACAAAGTTTGTCGTATAATTATTTTTTCCTGTAGTTATCCATTCATTCAACATGCTCTATCCAAGCAAGGCTGCACTATGATAAATGCAGGGGAAAGAACTGCAATAACTAGGGGTCTGGGTGCCACAAGGCCTTCAGAAGCCATTGGATTCTAGATGCTCTGATTTGCCTTCTACAGTTTTTTAAATAATCTTTTTTCATTCAGTGACTGCTTGAAGAAAAATCACAAACGATGGAAAAAATTTAGTCTCACTCTTAACTTTATTTTTTTTTCTCACTCTTTCAGTACACCCTAACTTACCAAGACTAGACTGCAGTAATTGCAATGGGAATACTTGCATTAAGCTGAGGTGGTTTCTAGATGACCTAACATGTATTTTAGAGGTTTTAAAAAATCTTTTCATCCATCAATGGCTGAACTCAAACAACGATTAGGGAAGGAAATTCAGTCTTATTCTTCAACTTTGCTTTTTCCTGCATCCTTTCAGCTCATCCTATCTGGTCTGGGACTGTACCCAGAAGCCATGTGGTTACATATTTTTTCTGAAGTGTATTTTAGAGGGTTTTTGTTTTGTTTTTTCTAAACTTTGGCCTGAACAAAAATCATGCATATGAAAAGAAATGCAATCCCACATTTTTATTTCAAGGAAGAAATATGTTATATTCAATTTTTAATGCTCAAAGCTAACCACCAAACACCAGTTCACAATAAACTGAGAAAATTAATGCTTATGTGGACACATATCCGAGAATGTTGCCTGCAGTCTAGCCCCCACCTCAATACTCATGGGCATTTTGTGCATTCCCCTCTGGGGATAAATAGGGATTACAATTAAGGCCCAAATGCCCATAGTCATATCTCAAGCTGCTGTCATATTTATATAAAGTAGGCCCCTTCACCTTCTACCCCCCCAAAAGAAAGTCAACTTCTGTGTACTCTTCTGATGTCAGGATGAGACAAAGTTGAAAAAACAAATACAGCATAACATATTTACCATCAGACATATATAAAAAACATGCTTATTTATTCTTACCAAAAAGATAGCTACTTCTATATGCATCAGATGCTTGATTAGGAGAAAAATGGGAAAAAAAGATAATAATAATGTTTCTAACTTATTACTTCTAAACACAGTACAGTGTTCTGATTCAATTTATATTGAGCCTCTGTACAACCTCTAGAAGTCTGTGAGGAAAGCTAAAGAAATAATGATCACACTGTCCATAGTCCAACACAAGATATAGTATCCTCTGAGGTATGGGAGAACTGTTAAAGAAATAATGGCATCATCCCTAACCCCCCACACAAGTATAGCAATCAGTCTTATATATACACCTATGGGCATGGCTGGTTTCAGATTCAAGCATTTATAACCACTTAGATGTACACTTCAGACATCTGATAGTAATAAAAAATGATGACACCATTATTCCAAACAAACAGTTGACGCACATTAAAATATTGCGCATTGCTTCACATAATCATATTAGTTCTGCAAATCTAGAATAATAGGAAAACAACAGGAGACAACTAGTCATTTTCCTCAAAAGAAGACAACCACAGTGATTAGGCCTCCTGTGATTCTGCATATAGGTTGTCCAGTTAAGTAACCCATCTTATTTTTCCCAAATGCACACTAGTCCTACAGACAAATTTAGACTAGTCCTACTGAGCCAGATAGTAACTGTTTAAACTGAGCAAATGACAAGGGGGTCAGTAACATTCCATCTGTCCTCCCCAACCCCCACCCAGAAGTTATAGCCATGTCTGATAGCTATGTAATATTATTTCACCTCCACAGCATACCTCATAACCCACAGAAACTGAAAATAAGAACAAAAGCCCTTGAAACATAAAAACATGGACATCTAATTAGCATAACATTTGAATAACAAATAGGACATAACTTTTCCAGCTTCCAGTAGGAGTGTTGGATACTACTCATCAACACATGTTCAAGAAATGCAGTGACAAAAATGATGGAAAAATATAAGCACATTATAAAAAACAGTCCTCGGGATTCATGAAGCTTGTGCCAGGCGCAGGCGTAGCATAGGCGGTATAAAGCCAAATATGGCTGCCTAGCGATTCGGTACGATCCAATTCCACGTGCACTACCGGTGTATGCCAGAACTGCACAGCCCTCAGCTTAGGTATGCTAATCACCCCATGTGCAGTGTCGCACCATGCAAATGAAGGCATATAGCGATTCATGAAGTGATGCAGGCGTAGCGCAAGCCCACGGAAATGTAAACCAAAAAACACGGTTTACATTTTCCCAAACAGAATATCGGAGCTATGGAAGCAGACCAGACTCATGTATTACAAAGTTAACATATGCCAATGGCTAAATACACAGCCAATGGCATAAGAAAAGATGCACAACACCTAAAAAACAACATTTAATATCATGTCCACAGTAACGCACAGTACAACCGCAGGGCATGTATGCGCAAACTGGAACACAAAGAAAATATATACAAATGTCATAAAATCGCAATGTAATACAAATCAGGATTTCACCATAATACGCAATGGTATGCATGGTACACCACAACCAAGGTGCAAGGGTTGCTAAGGGTCTGCGACAGTGTTCGGTGCGGTAACTATGAATTAGTAGTCAATGTCATGCAAATGAGGCAGGTAATACTGAATCGCAAACTTCCCACCGGATGAAGGATGTACCATATGGAGCAGCTCTATAACACAGAGGAGTGGCTCAGAGGTGATACATGACATCAGCAGAGGGGTGTGCCACTGTAGCTGTAAGCACATTGGAGCAATGCAAATCTGGCCTGGCCGTTGCTAAGCAAGGCTGAAGGACAGGGGTGGGGAGGTAGGTATAGAATCGTTTAGCTGAGAGCACATATGGTGCCCAAAAGCACATGTGTACGGGGATGAAAACATGCCCAAAACCCGGTAAGCGGATGCACATGCCACGAACAATAGCACAAACAGGAAGGTCAGGGGAAGAAAAGAAGGAAATGCCACAGTAGTGTAATTGGAGTACAACTGAGCAATTAACACCTATCAACTCACGGCGGCCAATCGATGGCAGCTGACAAGTCTGCTTGCA
This sequence comes from Protopterus annectens, assembly GCF_019279795.1. Lineage (NCBI taxonomy): Eukaryota > Metazoa > Chordata > Ceratodontiformes > Protopteridae > Protopterus > Protopterus annectens. The sequence continues at coordinate 131,284,427 of NC_056737.1, forward strand.
GAAACCTGCAAAACAGGATAGGGGAGGCATTGGATTGCAAAGAAAGGAGGGGAGGCATTGGATTGCAAAGACAGGAGAACTGTCATAGCAGAGCAAAGCAAACCTACAGTAGACCAGCAATAGAACACATTACGCAAGATAAGCCCGGTCTAGGAAAGTACAAATGAAAGCAGGCTGCTGGATGTATGCCAGAAAATGGTAGGTGAAACATGCAGAAATGTAAAGGGAAGGGCAAGAGGTAATCCACGGCAGCCAAATGTAATTCAACACCAAAGGCACCGCAATAGTAGTTCCTGTAGTAAAACACATAAGATACCCTGTAGCTACAATCGTACGTACACACCCTATGACATCATCGGTGTTCACAGCACAATAGTATAAAGTGTGAAAGCACCCTACACACACCTGTGTATTCCCAAACACTGCACCATAGGTGTAAACACACGGGGAACTTTTAAAATGTACATGTTGGGAGCTGTCATAGCTGTGATTCATCACTATGTGTTAGAGACTGACTGTGTTGTGGAGGATGATGCCAACAACCACCGCAGGCCCTGGAGGAGGAGAAGAGTGTTCAGACCAAGGGTAACCTACCAGGGGCTACATGATCTGGAGATAGTAGAGTGTTACAGGGTGGTCAGGGACATCTTACAGCAAATAGTTGAGCTGTGCCGGCCACGCCTGAGAATCAGAAACAACAGAGGGGAACCCATCCCAGTGGACACGAAGGTATGTGTAAGCTTGCGAATACTAGCCACAGGTACCTTTCAAAGGCCAACTGGAGATATAATGGGGATCTCAAAGGCATCAGCATCCAGGGTACTACACCAGTTCCTGTATGCCATGTTACCACATGCCAATGAGCATATATATACTTCCCCCGAACTCAGGATTAGTTGGCCAGCAATATGCGTCACTTCCACCGTGTGGCACACTACCCGGAGGTATTGGGTGCAATAGACTGCCTGCACATACATATCAAGTCACTACCCAGTGAGCATAGTAGGCGCTACATAAACCGCAAGGGATACCACTCCATCAACTGCCAGGTCATGTGCAATGCTCAGGGCATTATCATGGATGTGTGTGCTGGCAGCCCTGGAAGCTACCATGACTCCCATATCTGGCATGCCTCACAGCTGTATCAGGTATTTGTCAGGGGGGATATCCCACATGGCCACCTTGTGGGGGATGCTGGCTATGCACTGGAGCCGTGGATGATGACTCTCATCAGAAATGCACACACACCCATTCAAGAACGCCATAATGAGGCACACGCACAAACCAGAATCATCATAGAGCATGTGTTTGGGATGCTGAAATCACAGTTCTGTTGCTTGGACACATCTGGTGGAGCCTTGCAGTACTCTCCAGGCACGTGTGCCCACATCTTCATAGTATGTGCCATGCTACATAATATGATCCTGCGGAAACAGCTGCAGCAGGGACAAAAAGATGAAGGCCCTCATAGCCCACCACAATTGCCAAGGCCATCACAGGCACAGAGGGATTCAGACCACGAACACACTGTGCCAGCCCCAGTAGGCAGATGGAGGCATGCCCAATATGCCTATGCCTTGGCAAAGAGGGAACGTATAGCACATACTCTGACAGTGTAGGCCCCTACGAACTGACACACCTTTCCACCTGCACACACAGTAAAATGGATGGCACACACACACGACCACCTGTAAATTGCAATGTATAGGTGGCCCACTGTGTGAATCCTACATAGGTAGCCCTCAAACACTGTACACACAACAGCTATTGGAACAAGGAATGTCAACACCTGAACAGTACATGCGCCTATCAGCATATGTTGGTGCTGTGTGTATAGGTTCCCAGGTACATTGGTAGGTACATGTCCGATTATCAGAGGCCATACGCCAAACAAGGCAAACAGTGTCTGCTGTCACCACAACATCGAGTAACCAACTGTCACTAAGTGGAGCAGAGGCAATCGCGGGATCACATGTGTGTAAGCACTGTTCCGCACACACTCTGCACGGATTCCCTGCTGCGTTAATGAGGAGCTCCACATGATGTAATCATAGATGTTGTGTCAAGGCATGGGGTTTACCCATGACAGGTATTCATCACCCCAGCATGCTCCACCTACGGTCGTTTGAAGGTGTAGCACATTATCATGTGTGGCTCACTGTGATATACATACGCAATGCTGGAGCACATCCAGTAAACATCACATGGACATACCATTAACTGGACTCATCCATATGTAAACTAACTGAGTTACCCATGTGAGTGCAGTATGGAGTAACAGCCATAGTATACTCCACATACAAAATGCCATAACATGTGTACAAATATCAGATGGCCAAATGGTAAATGCAGTGACCGTCGTGCATGTTCCTGGTCCCACGTCCTGCAAGGGATGTAACGTAATCCCGAAGGCACGAATAATGCATGTCGGATGCAGGTCATCAGATCATGTTTACCACATGTTAGCGGGAATATGAGTTGCCCACTGCTGGTAAGCTTCGTTTAAAAATGACTATACGGATATGCGTGAAACAGGGCTATGCTTCTCCAAATATCGCGCAGATCACGGCCAGTGATGTCCAGAACTGGTGAAACCAGCATTATTCACCCCTGTACTAATAGCGCCTGCTCTGAAGGGTAAAATGACCACTGCCAGGAGTAGAACACGCAATCATGTATACAATCACCTAACACCATGGTAGCCAAGATGTACCTATGGCAGGTGTGTTATGTGACAGGTACAGACACAAACGTGCGGAGTCCAGGAAACAGTATACACCGACAAGTACACAATGAAAGGTGCAGCTTGCCTGTCACTTTCCCTGTCAGAGATTTATATATATATATATATATATATATATATATATATATATATATACATATATATAATACAGATAGAAAGGGCAATAGAGAGATATATGCTGATATATACGGATTCACCGATATCTGCAAATATATAGATAGGTCAATTGCATTCATAAAACCTTGGAGGTACGGATAAATAGGATACCGCCAACTATGGAATGTGTCACATACCGACACGCGTAACCACGAGGCTGAAAGGCCGAAAGAACACAGTACCAGAACAGTAGAACTATGAGTAATATTATCGCGATATGAAGGGACATTTTGTTACCACTGCCGGTGTTGCGGTCCACATAGGTACTGTGTTCGACTGAGTTTGTGATTGCCGTAGTCTGTGTATGTGTGTGGACGGTGCTGTGTGCGTGTCCATGTCACTGTAATGTGTGTGTGTCTGCATCGTGTGTCTGTTAGTGCCAACTCGGAGGTAGATCCTTATGGTAGGTGTGGGTATAGCTAGCCGTATGCATACTGTTACCACCTGTCCCACATTAGGAGGGACAGCCCCTCCCTGGGCAGTTGTGTCCTGACATAAAACATTACAAAGGGCAACTGTCCGAGATTGTAGGACATTATTATGTCCCATATAATATGTAATAGTTGCATTAAATAGTTATGCCTCTATGTAGGATACGTAAATGTTACATGCAATATGATAAGTAGCCAAAGTTCCACAACAATAAGTATGTATTGAGGATAAAAGTATGTGCTATCCTGTGTACTGACCATGGGTATGTGTTGGCCTGTAAACACCGATGTGTGTCCCACAAGTGTCCCACAATGGCCATTTGAAAAGGTGGCAAACCTTGCCAAAGAGGTTCTGTTACCAACACAACTGCAATGACTGCAAATATCTGGGACAGAAATACATGGGTTAGCTGTCATTTAGAAATATCCCTTTACATATTGCTGTAATTCCGGAGGTATGGAAGTATCAACCTCACCTGCATACTATATAGAAACCAGTTAACAATGGCCCAATGTATAATCCCATAACATAAGTCTACTAACTGATAGCTCTTTAATTAGGGAAGGAGCCCACACACATATATATGGAATATGTAGAAATGCAAGCCCCACAAACCTGTATATGCTACGTACACCCACCTACATCCCCCACACTAGAAACTATAGCAATACAGACTGTAATTACAGCACAAACATCCAGTCAGTCAATTACATCTGCAGAAGCGTTAACATACCTTGTGAGAGACACATTTAAAGGCGCCATGCAAAATTGTAGCCGTTGTATAATGGAACGAACGGCGATATTACAGGTTTTGTTTGCAATAGTCCCTTATCAGACGGTTGGGATGACAGGTACATTCACATGTAGAACCACATACTCTAGCCGTCACACACAATCCATGGGGGACATGAATCCAAACTATACGTGTCTCTACACATAGCAGTTGCAATTACACACAACAAAACACAATACAGGCCGTCTCCCTGAAGGTAGGGCAAATGGGCAACGCCCAAGTGGAGAATTCAATTATACCCCACTGTTGCCACGTAATTGGCGAATGGAGTAGCTGCACAGCTGATGTGCAAGTAATAAGTCATTCAGGAACACCAATTGGTGGCAGGAAATCACATGTTACAGGTATCGACGTATATAAGGATGACTTGCCAGACATTCAAACCGTATGCTCATACCATAGAAATGTTTAAACAGTGTAAGAGAGATAGATATGAATGTCTGGAACGATAACAAGGTATGTAGAACACTCGGTATGTAAGTGTATGTATAGCATGTTTTGTATTAATTATGTTAGTGTATGTATAGCCTGTTTTGTATTAATTAAAAGTGTCCGCAATGCATAAAGTGGGAAAAGGTATTCATGTAGTGATGTCTTGCTGAGCATACTAATGCTTGTAGAAATTGTGTGTCCTGCAGTGGGCCACAAGGTAAACATCACAGACACCACAAGGGATGTGACATGAGGGCCTTAAATACAACAATTCCATACCACCCACCGTCAGTGGTAGGGTATGTCCAACAAGTACGTGCCATAGCAGGGGATAGTATATGTTGATATACTGTCACAGTAGGCATGTGTATGGGCATATAACGACAATGACATGTCTAAGGTGGTCCCACTGTGCAAGTATGCTTTGCATTATGGGATACTATGTAAAATATGTGTAATGTATAGTATTGTAGGTAGATATATCAGATATGCTACACAGCATAACAGGCATATCATGCATACCAAAGGTATTGTCTATTGGCATGTACAATGTACAATAACAGGATACATATGGCTTGTAGTCACGGAACACTGTAATAGCATGATAGCTAATCTAAATGGAAGTGCTACTCAATTAACCATGCACAAAGGACATGTAATAGCTTCACAGGTTCATAGTGGGGTACCATGCAGTCTGGCAAGTCTATGTGTAAGCACAACTACAGTGTTCACACCAGCGGCACCTCTCTAGGGTAGTGTCCTGTGAACAGAAGAGCCATGTGTTACCTGCACCTCTGCACAGTACAGCCATTGCAGTGATCCCTGGCGTACATGTGTCTCCCATCCACCAAGTGAGGTATCACATGAACAGTGCTATGGAGTGTCCCTGCGTGATGTACATAGGAATCATGTTCCAAAGCATGGTGAGTGTCTGGTTTGGGAATGTAACCCTCAAGCACATCTCACTCATCATTGCGTGTGTGCACATATCCAAGAGCATGTTGCTCACAGTGGCTTTTGCTTATGTCACGTATGTGGAGTATATCCATTAATATTGTTGTGGACATGGGCCCTGTCTGTTCAGCAGAGGTCACCCCTGAGTATGTAATATGCAAATGAGTACAGACGTGGTGTCTGTAATTCAGCCACATACTTTAACCGTCGGAGCTCAATAAACGTCATGGCGTGTTAATGTTGTGGTATGTAAAGCTGTAGCTGTTGTGTAAGGTACACCCTAAACGGGGCATTGTACCCTGAATGTGTGTATACGTCTGGAGTTCAGAGGTACAATGGGTGCCTATGTACCAGCTACTCACCCAGTACAGATAAGTGTGGCCACGTAGAAGGATATCCATGCCACAGTGGCAATATGGTTATCACAGGAGTGGGTGCAACATACGTGTGCACTACAAACACATACAATGTGACATGTATGTAGGGGACTACCACCTATGTGATATTCAGTGGGTGAATGGTGTAATGCAAAGGGGATGTTCATGCACCTCGTGTCTTGCAGCTTGAGGCCATGATATTGATATCAGGTATTCATCACAGTGACACCCTTATGGATGGAGTCAGTATCAGCTGGTGGATCAATCATGGCACTTTGTATGCAGTGGTCTGTAAAGCTAGGCAGGGAAAGTCCCTCTGTGCTAGCCTGTACCTCAGGGAAGCATATACTGAACATCAGGGGCCCTATGACTGAAGACTGTGGTATACCAAGTGTAACTGAAATACAGTAGGTACTATGGTATGCTACCCTCATTGTGTGTGTCCTGTCCATGAGCCACTTTGCATACCCTCCTGAGATATAGGGTTCGATGTGCAGGTGGATGTGTGTGTTGTCAATACCAGAATGGAGAATGGTGCTAAAAGGCAATGAGAGGACAATGTAGGCTGTGTGGACCACCGTACCATCATCAACTACCCTGATAACTGTATGAAAGGAGTCCACCAGGTGTAGGAGGCATGCTCTGGCCCTAACAAGTCCAACCTGGATGGCATCAAAGGACCAGAGCCCAACAATGTCTCTGTGAATGACGTCCATGATGATGTGCCCCATAGCCTTGCAGAACAGTCCAGTCAGGTGTGTAGGGCAATAGTCCCACTTGTGCATTGTGGCGCCACCTTTGTGGAGTGTGATAACTGTTGCTGTGTGCCATTCAGGGGCCACAATGTCTGATACAAGGCTATTACTGAATATGGTGGCCTAGTGGGGAGACATGTCGATCAGAGGTTTGTGGACATCACAGCCTGGGATTTTGGATGGTCACATGGGGCCAGTGTCCCAGGACATATTGAGTGCAGGTTACTACTGTGTAGGTGTGACCGCAGGGACACCGCAATGTTCCTGCATGGATTGTGGCCTTGTAGGGAGTGAGAGGGTGTAATGTTAGCATTGAATCCATCCGCCAGCATGTTGCCAACATCACCTGGTTCTGTAATGTTTCTGAGTAACTGTTGTATGTGAGAGCAGATGTGGGTATTGCCACTGACTACTGACATACCACCATAATGCCTTGTGGTACACCCCAGAATGTGTCACAGTAATGTTTATGTAGCTAGTTTTTGAGTATGTGAAGAGGGATCCTGTGGCCCTACCGAGGCTGACCAGTGAGCTACCCTACCCATGGGATTGTACACCACTTTGCAACAGCCTCCACCTGTTGTTGTAAATTATGTCCATGGAAATGGACACCCAGAGTGGCGTCCATTATCTGGTGGGTACCATCATGGCTCTGTGTGGAATAACATGATCCATGCAGTCATGTACATGCTAATGAAGTGCACTGGGGTATGTTTCAGCGTTTGCATGTGCATTGTCCATCTGCACGGGTGTCATGATGTTAACTACTGCTGTCATAAGACGTCTGTAGTAGGTATTGTAGTACTCATGTACTGTGTATGCCGTGAAGGGTGTGGTGCCGGGATGTGGCTAACAAGGGTGATTAGCATATGTTCGGAATCCACCAATGAGGGGATAACCCCAGGTGTGGAACACCAGTCACATGTTGGTAGTGTCCATGTCAAGGATATTGTTGGTCTTGGAGGTGGTGTGTATGGGTTGATCCAGCCGAGTGGAGGCTACGAATCATGGACAGCATTGGCCTAATGTGTTGGTACATGAGTGGCTATCCCAGTTAAGTGTGGGGTAGTGTCAGTCTCACATCAGTAGTACCTGTCTGAGTCCTACTGTCCAGTACACCAAGACATAAGGTCTGGACATAGCAGTTCTGGACACAGTTAGTTGCACGTGGAGCAACTCTGATGCATTGTGCTAAGTAACTAGCCAGGGTGTGTTTATAACATAGTGGAATATGGGAACACCTCAGCCGTGGGTGTGCCGGTCCAGGTTACATGACTGAAAGGTATGGTCTGTATATAACCTGTCATTGCAGGTGTGCTCTGCAGAGCCTAGAGGCAGGTCCCAGTCACTGCAGAGATATTGAAGTGGTGCATTATAAGGAGTGCCTTGCCTGCGTGCATCAGAGATGAAGATGTCAAGCATTGTGTCACATGACCCCATGTTTTGCTTGCCAGTTCCCATTCTGGTGGTGAATGTTATTGGAAACTGTGCAAGACATGCAGTATAGAAGCAGGAAGAGCCTTACATGTGATCTGTACTCCCAGGGCTGACAGGTGCAGATCATCTGTGCCAAAGCATCGTGTTGTTTGACGATGTCAATCTAAGCGGACAGATACGAGATGCCTGTGGAATGACAGCAGAAGCATAGGCAACTGTTGAAGTGACACAGTCAGTCATTGTACAGTGGTATCAGGTCTGGATGAATGCATAATACTCCCCAGGGCTTTGCCCATACCTGCAGGGATACAAGACTGGTGAGCTATTGCATGTCCTTCCACACATAGTCTGTGAAGTTGCATCTCAGGGCAGTCACACTAACATGGAGAATGACAGTCACATTGTACCTTGTGAGGTGTGGCATGGGTGCAGAGGTTATGTTGCAGAGCCAGTTACCCGACAGCAAGATGTAAGCGACTATCGCCTTGTGTAGCCTGCTGAGTGAAACATCAGTGTGACCACCTACAGAGTCACCTATGACAGGTGTGTTGTGTATGTTATAACACCCTATTGGCTGTATGTGATGGGCACACATGAGTCTGTGGGCTATAAGTTGTTGTTGTTGTGTTTGGTGATGGGGGCTGCCTTTGGTGCCTACACGGAGTATGGAGAGGTACTGCACAAGTTGTCCTCTTATGTGCGGCCTGTAGTGGAGATCTTGTGAGACTATGTGATGAGTGGGGTGTGTTGCAAATGTTACACATCCCCACATGACTGTCAGGTGCAGTCAGGGTTGTTGACAGCATTACCCCCAGCAGAGCTGCATATGTGCATCCCCCCTCAGACTGTAGTGTCGTATGTTGGGAGGTGAGCATTGACTGTGTACATGAGACAATTGCTCTATTGTCACATGTACGACATATTCAGCATATAGACAGGCAATAGCACTGGTACATGACAGTTGGACATGCCTGTATATAAAACCATGTCTCACAAGATATGTGGGTTACGTGTGTACAACAGCTGTTTTACTGTAAGCAAGCTGGAAATGTAAGGACAGACAGTGTACCTGTGAGAAATGGTGTGGAATGGGTGCTATATTAATCAGTAGCTCATGATGTGCTCAGAAGTTCTGAACAAGTGTTGAGCATGAACATGCAATACAGATAGGGTGTTGGATAATATCAACCCACAAGTGGTGACAACAGTCATAAGCGGAGGCACCGCACTATAACCCTGCTGAGTATGGTCTGCAAGTCCATGAACCATTATCAATGTAGATGTTAGCAGTACAGATGTACATGACAGTACGGATGTTTGACTACATATACGTTTGTATGTCACATGAGTGTTCTACCAGTGGCCTGTTGACAGTATCAACACTACAAAAGGTGCCAGAGTGACATGTGCATATCACACCAGTGCCAGCTACAGTAAAGCAGGGTTAATGTGTTGTACTCCACCCTCATTGTAGCCCATACCACACAGACAAATGTCAGGCATCTGTGTATGTAAGGATGTGAATGGCCATGACCTATGAGCAATAGCTGTCTCAGTGTTGTGAACAACATACAGAATGGGCTGTGTGGGTGAGGTGTGTGACATATGTGCACATTCTGATGGATGATATCAGTATTGTCACTGCTAGGTGAATATCCCTGTACCCATTAACTACCACTTAGGCTGTGGTCAACATTATGGACACTGTGTAAGGGATGGTGCTGTGCAGTACACATCCCTGAGTTGGTGACATCTTCAGGCACCTTAGGTAGTCATACGAGGTACCCATGTCATGACAGGGTGCCATCCATGAGCACAGAGATCATTGGACAGGCATACACAGCACTCGGGTGACCAATATTGGATCACATATCACCTTTAAGGGGTATTGGCCATGCTTGGATGGGTGATACCAGCCTTCACAATCCTCACCTCCACTATGCAGCATGCTGTCTACCTTGCATAAAGACATTTGCTACACTATGATGTTGGACATGCTACATGTCCATATCTTGATCTGAATGACATATGTCATGGGCAGCCACTGTCCTGCTACTAGGACCGCCACATGCTGGACAGATCCCTGTGCCATACATGTGACATACTCCCGCCATACCATGCAACCCTGTCCATCAAAGCTGCACATGTCATCCCTGTCATACATGGTGTGATGGCCACATGGTAGATGTAGTATCAACTGTCTGGATCAGTAATGTGGCACTGATACACCTCGCGGTGGCATAATGGCTGTCGGATGCAGCTAGGAAACCTTGCCAGTACATGCTATAGTTGATAACCATCCCTGCGAATGACGTCCGACTAGCCATTGTCCCATGTCTATCACATGTGCAACACAGGCGATCCGTGGCAGGATGTTGAACAGCTGTACAGTGCTGTGTAGTTGTACATGGCAAAACACATGTATGTAAAGGTTTCCATGCGTATGTGTGCATTGTCACTGCTCAAGTCCATTAAGGCTGTGTATGTGTTGATATGTGACATATACACAGCATCAAGGTCAACAGCATTACCGTGGACACATCCAGGCATGTGCTGATAGGTAAGAACACCAGTGCAGGCAAACAGACATGCCCACATCAGGACAGCATTCACATGGAGTATGAACAATGTAATGAGGAGACACATATATGGTGATGATATCTAATGCATAACGGGTGTTACATGTGTGTAACACAAACATGTCAATTGTGTCAGTTTCATGATGATTTGCAAAGATAACTTTGCAGATGTACTAGATTTACTAGAAATGTATGTGCAGCAGTATCTCTGCACATCTCTGAAACTGAGACCTGTCACCATCAGTATGTCTTACAGATAATGCCTCATACACGCCTGCCAGCGTACAGCCGCCAGGAGGATGATGTCCTCATCCCATACCTCCATGAGAACTATGAGGTGTTGTTTAGCAATGTGCCACAGCATGCTCAGCAGTGGGACAACCTGTGGCAGGATCTTCGCGGGAGGGTGAACGATGTGGGTGGCCAAAACCGCACCTACCAGCAGGTGCACAGACACTGCACGGACTTGATATGACATGCAAAACAGCATGCCACTGCAATCGCCAGGGAACAAGGTGGAACAAGTGGTGGGCCACCAACCCAGCCCCCACTCACACACACCAAAGAGCTACTGGCCAGTCTGGGGACACTCTCAGAGCAGCATCCACAAAGACTAGCTGCTATCGTGGAGGTGGGTGTCTCCCAACTAATGAGCCTGGAGTTGCCTGGTAAGTCAGTACTGCACATATGGCTTTTATATCCCATTTAGTTGCATGTGTCACTGTACATTATGTAATGTAACAACATATGCAAGGTATGTGGACACACATGCTGCATACTACAGTATGGTACCCTGTGTATGCACACATGTGCATACTATATGCTATTGTACAGGCAAATGTGTTAACATGCACAATGCACCCTGTGGCTGTCATACAGTCATGGATAATGTTCATACTGCTGTCACCCCTATACAGGCACCTCTGGCATGCCGCACAGACATGAGTCTGTTGCAGGTGAGACTGTCATCAGTATCAGGCATGTTAAAGCATAGATCTATTCGCCATGTGGCAAGTTAACACTTGTACACTTGATGTTCGTTCCAGTCATGATATACAGGTCGCATCACCCATCATTCACACAGGCCACCCATGTGCAATATATACCAACAAAATGATACACCGATATGAAAGCACAGTATTTGTCATTGCTACATGTGTGGACAGCTGTGCATACAATGGTGGAGGTGTTCTACAATATGTACTATACATTGGAACAACACGTGTGGTACGCAAACAGTACCACACAGTGAGCTGTGATATGGGCAGCTCACAGGAGTCACCATTGTGTTATATGCCCCTGCAATGGGTGCACACATTGTGATGTGCCATCTGACATGTCCCAGATATGTAGTGATTTGGCTGCAATATTGTCACACTATCCCATAACCCATACCCCACATGCCAAACATACAACCCGTTGTCTGCATAGCCCTGTGGATGGTGACATATCTGACATCTATGGGTGTATGTCATATGGGACAACACAGACATGTGTGATAGATGGCCATCACACACATTTGACCAACACATGTGCACACATGGCCATGGGTGATGGCCAGAGACATGTAGCCATACAGTAGATGTGATGTGTATACACCCTGTTTCACATTGACCACACATGGTCCAATAATAGCCTTAGTTGACCAATTATACAGTTAATGTGGTACACTGGACATCCTAAAAGCCTGTGCACAGCTACTGGAGGTGTCACTGACGTCTACAATATAAGATGTGTTGAACATCACGACTGTGTCATAGCATGACAGTAGTCACCTGTACAGCTTCCACAGACATTGACACCACATCAGGCCACAGATACTGTACATTTCCCTTGCTGCTGTAGGACATCACCGTTAGCTGTGCACCTCATGTGTGTGGTACATCAATGTCATGTGGGACATGGTGAATTGACAAGTCTGCTATGTGTGGACATGGTTGCCAGGCAGCTAAGACTCTGTTGTAGTTGTGCAGGGGTGTCAACTGTAGGTCGTCCAGTGACCTGTCACATAACACAGCATGGTTTGGTGTGTATACACCTCAACATTGTGGGTCACAATCCACAGTTATGTCATGGGTATGCATGCAGTTATGGCTATGCAATGTGTACATATTATGCACTGTATAGCAATATAGACACCTCATGATGCCATGCAATGGCACAGTGTCTGTACTTCACACTGTATAGCAATGTAGATGGCTCACACTACCCTTCCATGCTCATGCACATTTGCTAAACATGCATTCTATCTGTAGGGCATACAGACAACACCTCAATGTGATGTCCATTATGATGCTGTACATGTGTCAGGACACCACTGTATCAGACATGTATGCATGTTAATGCACACGTCAGCGGATTACATGTCAAGGTCACGTCAGCCATGTGTACTGTTATCCTGTTCTGGTCCACATGGTGTATCACGGGGATGCATGCATACTACCATGATTGTGTGAACTGCATGGCTACTGATATGACACCTGCTTGCTGTAGTGTGCACCCCAGGGAGGTATGGTAACTAACACTATTAATGTCTGAGCTGCATGCCGTCTGCTGTATCACAGGAATACTGCATGCCGTCTGTCTACTCACATGCATAGTGTGTGTGTGTGTGTGTGTCTGTGTGTGTGTGTGTGTCATTGTGTGTGTGTGTGTGTGTGTGTGTGTGTCTGTGTGTGTGTATGTCTATTGTAATTTAGTCTTTCTTTGCATTCACAGGTGATGTAGGTGCGTTACCCTCCTGCGGTCCATCTGATGTTAGATACTAGCAGTGATGAACATATGCATGAGGTGCAGGCAGGGTTGTCAGGGGCTGAATCTGTGCCAATGGTTGCCATCCCAGCTATGTCCCCCTCTTCTCCCCACACAGTTCTGCTGCCAACACATACCGCATTACCAGTGGCCATAGAGGAAGGACAGTCAGCATCTGTTAGTGTGGAACAGGAACGTGTGGTGGCAACAGAAGGTGTGTCTCCACACCATGGTGTCAGTGTAATGACAGCAGATGTGCCACACAGGCATGCGGCCGGTGCTCCTCGTAGGAGGACCTCTGGCAGACATGCACCTGCAGGACAGAGTGCAGCAGCTGGTATCACCAGACGCATGTTCCAGACTGTAATGGCGGCACAGGCACGTGCTGAATGGCAGAACAGAGAAGGGCAGAGGCTGCTATCCATACCCTAAACGACAACATCCAGGCATTGGCAAATGCTCAACAGCAGATTGCTGATGTTCTGGACAGGTGATTGGGTGACATGGTCGGAATCTTTGACCATACATGGCAATCCGCGAGCATGAGCTGTCTGTGCTGGAACATCTGGTAGGAGTGAGGCGTAGGCCACGTGGACGTAGACCAGCTACACCACCTAGTGCAGGTCAACATGAGCATGCCACCTCACATGCCCACTCCCATAGTGCCGGTAGGAGTAGCAGTGCAGCTGGTGCTGCGCTGTCCACACCAGGACACAGCAGGCCACATGGATGTGGCCCTGGATGTTCCCAGTGGGGACATGGTTCCAGTGGACATGTGTCGTCGGACAGTAGCCAATCTGTACCTCCACCTGGTAGTGCCCGTGCAACCCCTGGCAGGCATAGGTCACGTGGCCATGGCCAGACACAGTGAGCTGTACAACCTGGTCTGTACAATCTGGAGCTGTCAATAATACCCCTGTGTAGGCCTCACAAAAGGCAGAACTGTGTGCACACATACACGCACACAGCAAACACATCTGTAGGGCACCACAACACCCACATGCATACTGAAGAGACATGTCCAATCATGTCACCGTCCCTTACCCACACACATGATGTCATCCATTGGTGCAGCCTATGCCCCTGGCAAACATGATCACCCTGTGCATATGATGAAGCCTGTGCCGCATCCCTGTAATCCACACCATCGGTGCAGGGACATGCTCAAATGGTCTGATGCACAGAGTGAACAGAATAGTGAGAGAAGTGTGTATACCATTAGTTGTGTAAGAATAGTGAGAGAAGTGTATATTACATTAGTTGTGTACTGTTAACACGCACCAGACATACCATGTAGTACAGGTTTAGCATACATTGTTATATGTTCACAGTATGTGTCTTGGTAACAACAGTAACAGCATGTTGGTAATGATGCCCTGGTTCCCTCCTTATGGTCTACTTGCATGTGCCTACAGGTAGCAGTGTTTGCAGTCTCCCATGTGTAGCTGTGGAGTACTCACAGGCACGTATGGCAATATCAGCATGCTATACATAGCCTCAACCTGACTGTTGGAAAGGCTAACATACCACAGAGGTCCACACATATACTGATCCAGACGCATGTGGGCAGTTTAAGAGGCTACAGTGGCTAGAGACGTAACATCCATACCAGGTCACATCACAGGTATGTTGACATGGTGCAGGTGTTGTACACAGCAGTCCAGCCAATGATAACGTTAGTGGCCACCTGATAGCAGGAGGCCTCACTGTATAGCAGTCATATCCTGTCACATTACAGGAACATGCCCACACTCACGGGGTCAACAACACTATAACGCACACCCCATAGGGTTGAGGTGAGGACCCCTACCTAAGTGGTAATCACCCTCACAGTACTATGCACCCATGTGACATGACACAGAGAAAGAACATGTACAGGTAGCCAGTACGGATAAGACCTATGGCATCAACAGGGTAGTAGACTGCATCATCATTAGGGGTTAGGGATCCTGTGTGCTCTGTATGGTAGCATACACCCTCACTCCATGCACCAGACAGCCATACATACATACACACACACACTGTGGAGACCACAAATGTCATACACATACGGATAGCTGATGTGTGTGATACACACACCACCCTTGCCTACATCATGCTTTCCACACTGCAGTATTTACAGATCTCTACAACAGTCTACAGGGGTGTGTAACAACTAGGATGTAATCCCCACTATATGTGGCATATATGGTCAGACAAGCAAACACACATGGCAGTAGTGTGAATGATACACCTGCGATATGATGATACAGCTGACAGACATGCAGCAGTATTGGCCACATTATGTGTACCAGCACTATGTCTGGCAATTGTGGGTTATATGCACACAGGAGGATGTAAGTGTTACAGGTGTCAGGTGACATACAGTCGGTAACACCTGACCGCTGTGTAGGTTATATGTCTTCACCGTCAAGTAACAGTAACATAGCGTACTGTTTGCACATGTAATGGTAGGATGGTGTGTGACATCCCTGTGAGCCGTCCCTGGCAAACATCCATCTGCACAGGTGGATCACCACTTTATGTACACACATCCATCCATACCTGATGTACATCCTACCGTACTGTCAGTATGTCACCATATACATGTGTCAATGATGGGGCTGCATTGCAACTGCATGTTGTAGTTAGGCACAGATGGTTCACATACATCAGCTACTGCACATGCATGGTAGCTGCATGCACACTACAAATTGTACATGTGTGTTGGTCCTACATGCCTGTCATGTAGCCATGTTTGTATGCAATGCAATTGGTGGACATGTGCGATGACATGCATAACACATGGACTGTTGTAAGATATGATGGGTGTCATGGGTAACTAGTACAGAGGGAATGCGTCCCCGGTCAACATTGCTACCTCATGCACTGTTAGCATTCAACAGCCATGGGCCCACCTTCCATTTGTATGTGTGTGATTGCTGTAGCCACTTGTCTGCACGGAGGACAGCAAAAGCTATGCTATGTACATATGTGTTGTGTGTGTGGTCCATGCACATATCCACTGCGATTACATGTATGTCATATCCAAACATGTGTGATCTTTGGTGTACAGTGACAGTCATCTGTCACAGCTGTGTAAGTCCCAGGGCCCCTGGTATGTGTAGAGCCGACCTGGCCATTTCAGTGGTATCATTGCAATGCATAACACATGATGGAACCCTGTTGGTACATGTGTAGTCTGCACAGTTGCTGTAGACCTATATACAGTCCACTGGTCATGAGCCACACGGTGTTGTGGTAATGTATGAGAGTGTATTGCTGGTCCTGCGACATGGTGATGTCTGAGGGCTACAATGTATGCGGTGTGTACCTCTGTGATCTGCACCTGAGACATCTGTGATGGCTCCTGAGTGTGTACTGGTCAGTACATGTGAGTGGCATTCATGTACATGGGGACAGTAACACCATACTGTGCCCTTCCGTGTTTAGAATCTGTGTGCATGCATGACGGCCCTTTGCAACTGCTGACGGCCCTTTGCAACTGTTAAGGGTGTGAGCATGCCCAGTATGCCTTTGTGTAGATAGACACACAGTACATTCCAAACTGCGCCCTTCCATGTTTAGAATCCGTGTGCATGCAAGACGGCCCTTTGCAACTGCTGACAGCCCTTTGCAACCGCTAAGTGTGTGAACATGCCCAGTACGCCGTTGTGTAGATGGACACACAGTACATTCCAAACTGTGCCCTTCCGTGTTTAGAATCCGTGTGCATGCAAGACGGCCCTTTGCAACTGCTGACGGCCCTTTGCAACTGCTAAGTGTGTGAGCATGCCCAGTTCGTCATTGTGTAGATGGACACCCAGTACATTCCAAATGGACGTGTGATACTAAGCGTGTGGGCATGCCCAGTGACACCTTGTGTCGGTGATGTGCCTCTGTGTATGAGCAGGGCCATTGACATCCTGTATAGCGATGGTGGTCATCCAGGCAACAGATGTCCATTGTCCACGTCACGATGGATGCCTACATTGCACTCACTGGTTGACTGTCTTGAAGGGTGTACTGTCTGTGGCTTGTCACGTATCTATGTAGTGTTGTTTTAGTGCTCCATAGATATTTAGTTGCCCCGATCACACCACTGCCATGTGTTTGTCTATGTCTTCCTTGGGACAGTAATATGCTTTCAGACTGCTCACTCTCTATACATTCCCTATCGGCATCCTTGCCTTTGTGGATGATGTCACCTACCTGGACGTATGCCTCTGGGAGTGCTGTGTTCAGAAATCTCGGTAGCGCATTCTGTAACTGCATAATGCTGTAGTGTGATAAGGTAGTTAGGTGTATGTTCGACTCCCAGCCCTGCCAAGTGTGTGTGTGTTTCCAGCTGCCTGGGGTCACAGTAATGCTTTTACATGCCTCACACCACATACATTCCCTATCGGCATCTTTGCCTTTGCGGATGATGTCACCCAACTAGAAGTATGCCTCTGGGAGTGCTGTGTTCAGTAAACTCGGTAGCGCGTTCTGTAACTGCGTAATGCTGTAGTGTGATAAGGTAGGTGTATGTTCGACTCCCAGCCCTGCCAAGTGTGTGCTTCTGTGTGTGTGTGTGTGTGTGTTTCCAGCTGCCTAGGGACAGAGTAATGCTTTTACATGCCTCACACCACATACATTCCCTATCGGCATCTTTGCCTTTGCGGATGATGTCACCCACCTAGAAGTATGCCTCTGGGAGTGCTGTGTTCAGTATTCTCGGTAGCGTGTTCTGTAACTGCATATTGCTGTAGTGTGATAAGGTAGTTAGGTGTATGTTCGACTCCCAGCCCTGGCAGGTGTGTGTCTGTATGTGTGTTTCCAGCTACCTGGGGACAGAGTAATGCTTTTAGATGGCTCACAGCACTTACATTCCGTATCGGCGTTTTTGCCTTTGCGGATGATGTCACCCACCTAGAAGTATGCCTCTGGGAGTGGTGTGTTCAGTATTCTCAGTAGCGCGCTCTGTAACTGCGTATTGCTGTAGTGTGATAAGGTAGTTAGGTGTATGTTCAACTCCCAGCTCTGGCAAGTGTGTGCCTGTGTGTGTGTGTTTCCAGCTGTCTGGGGACAGCATAATGCTTTTAGATGGCTCACAGCACATGCATTCCCTATCGGCGTCTTTGCTTTTGCGGATGATGTCATCCACCTAGAAGTATGCCTGTGGGAGTGCGGTGATGCCTGAACTCGGTAATGCATTCTGTTACTGCATAATGCTGTAGTGTGGTAGACTAGACAGGTAGATGCTCGATTCCAGGGCATGGCAGGTGTGTGTTTGGCAGTTATACTGTATGTGTTGGTATCTGTGGGTGGCTAGCTGCAGGATGTGTCCAGTTTGTTTTGTTGCTGACCTATTTAATGTCCACAGCCCGCATATTCTGCCAAGACACTGGGTTGTTGATACATACAGTCACCAATAGGTCTGGTGAGTAACTGTCAGCAGCCCTACTCTTACCCTTGCTATGGTCTGACCCGTGTGATGCAACATAACACACATGCCTTGATATTAACAACACTACATGATGCAGGTAGCACATGTGGTTACCTTTCCATTCCTGTCTAATGCATTGCTGTCATGTGGTTCACTGTTGTGACATAAATACCATATCTACATATGTGTACATGTATATGAGTGTATGTATATATACATATATATATGTCCATGTATATATGTCTACAAATAATATATGTGATATATGTAGATGTAGAGGTGGACATAGATGTGAACATATGTCTGGGGAATTCAGCACTATTGACTATTTGTGCCGGATGATCTGTACGTGATAACCTGGGATCTATGTATATCTGCCATGGTGTGGTGTTAATGCACATCATCTGTGGTGTTCAGGGCCATGGGTTGTAGTCGTGTAGACACCGGTAAGCAGAAACAAGCTGGACAAAAACGGCACGGACTATTTTATTTAAAGTAAGCGCTTTCAGCTAAGCAAATGCCCAGCCTTCATCAGACATAATTCACTTAACACAGCTCTATTTTTATGTAAAAACACTACATCCACAAGTGGCTAATAAGCCAATCACAATGATGGATTAATGAAAATTGTAACCCCGATACACACCTGATTGTATAAAAACATTTCTTCATCTTTCAAGCCAATGTGTAACATATGTTAACTCACTAAACAACTGATCATCTTATAAAATATATAATAGTAACAAACAAGTTACAAACAAAAATAAAAAAGAGAAAACATAATTAGAAAAGTAAAAAGTAAAAAAACGGAATGCTTAAAGGTTTTAACAATAATGGCTAAACTGTTTAAAGAGAGGATATCTCATGTTCATATTATTAATAGTTATTATAACAAATAACATTTATCTAAGGAGAGCTTTAAGTTTAAGAATACACTTAATGGAGGCAAAATCATTCAAACCTGGAGGGAGATGTGCACATGTTTATAATAAGTTTTCGTGTAGACACCGGTAATTTTGTTGCTAGGAAGACCATGGGACATCGAATATGGTGATGGTAGGGCACCTGTTGCCAGTTGTGTGTGGATCAGAGTGACACTGAGCAGTGGTTAATATGTTGGAGGTTCGGTATGGGTCATATAACTATTCATTAGAAGACTATACTATGCAGATGAGGTTGACTATGGTGTATCACATTTGTCACCAGGATGTGCTGCTGGTCCCTGGAGTGTATGTGTGTAGTCAGCCAGGTGCAGGTCTCGCATATAGATGATAGCATGGGAGAGGGGTCAGGCATACTGTACGTACTGTGCCTCGGGAGTGCTCCTGCCCTAGCAAACCTCAGCTAGGGGTATGTCTATACCTGCCTGGTGATGTTGGGAGGGATGACAGCAGTGGTGGGGTAGTCAGGGTGTCCAGGCTGCACACACAGGTGTTGATCAGCACAATCAGCTGATGACATGGCCAGCCCACACATGAACAGTACACTAATGCGAGCAAGCAGCATACACACATATGTCATCCACACTCTACACCACCAGTGTATACCTGCACAGACATTTCACGACACAGTCCAACCAAATGACATGGGCTGCAGCAGCCAACATACACCAACATGTGCAGGGGGCTGGGGCAGTGCGGATGTGTATGCTGCCAAACAACCCTTACTGGGGTGACATATGACTTTATTGACCGAGGGTGACTTACCAGTGTCTACATGGGCTGGGGATGTTAGAGCACTATGGGGTGGACAGAGACCTCCTACAGCAGCTTGTTGACCTGTGCCTAACACATCACACAGGCCAAGGGGAATGCATCACAGTGGATACCATGGGATGTGTTGTCCTAGGTGTACTAGCCACAGGTACCTCACACAGCACAACTGGGGATATCATGGGTATCTCACAGGCATCTGCATCCAGAGTATTGCACCACTTCACAGATGCCATGTCAACACATGCTGGTGAGCACGTACAGGTCCTCCACATATGTGATTAGTGGACCTGCAATATGAATCTGTTCCACCACATGGATAAGTACCCTGGGGTACTGGGTGCTATAGCCTGCACACGTAGCACCACCTGGGGAGCAGGGTAGGGCCTACAGTCAGTGCAGGGTCATACCCTCCAACAGCTAGGCCCTATGCGATGGCCAGGGCATGACATTGAATGTGTGTGCTGTCTGCCCTGGAAGCTGTGATGTGTCCGATATATGGTGTCTGACACAGCGGTAGCACACCAATGCCTATGTGGACATCCCCTACAGTCTCCCAGTGGTGGATGCTAGGTAAACACTGGTGTAGTGGTTTATAACACCCATCAGCAATGCACACACACCTGAACACTCACACCATACTGAGGCGGATGCACGGGCAAGACATATACATGTGCATGTGTCGGGATGCTCTGTTCACAGTTCTGTTATCCAGACATGTCTGTAGGGGCTCTGCAGTATTCACAAGTTACATGCATACATGTTGTTATGTTATTTGCAATGCTACACAATGCTAGCCTGCAGTAACAGTTGCAGCACAAACGGCTTGGGGCAGGGCCACACAGCCCATCACCACTGCCAAGGCCTGCACAGGCACAGTGTGACTTGGTGAAGGAACTACCTGAGTAGGGCACAGTCGGCGACAGCCCGTGCACAGTATGACCTGCCCTTGGCATAGAGGCAACACATGGCATATGCACTGACACAGTAGGTACCCATGGATTTCCCCTCTCTGACCCGCACACAGTACCATGGATGCCAAACATGACAGTACCTGTGCTCGGCCATGTAAGGGAGGTGCACTGTGTGCATCCGTAACACAACCTGGGTATGTCTATTGACCTAACAAGTGGCGGTTGTATTACAATGTGTACTTACCCATTGCTCTGGTATGTATGTGAGCATACAAGTGACTGTGGTGGCCAAATGTTAGGGAAGCAGACAGTACACATCCATAGTGGCACCATGACCTCTGTAGCACATACGGGGTTCACAATGGTAGCCTGTAGTACACAGGGTGTCCTACCCACTGCAGGTTATGGGCTGACCATCATGTGTGTCAGTATAGCCCACACACGCCCCATGCAGCTGGACAGATGTGGACCAGTACAGACAAATGATATACGATGGCCTATGGATATGCACACTGACAGACCCCAACCCTGTATGACACACACAGATGACAGCAGGCCAGGCTGTTTGATGTAGGATGTGTAATAGGATGTCCAACACCACTGTGCTGGTAATTAATGCTGGGAACTGACGTACCCTGGTATCCCTCCAACCAGCAATTTAGGTAGGTCCACACACTAACATGGAGTACCTAGCAGACCTGTACAGTAGCGGCAGATGTGTACAACTGTTGGCTGTGCCCACCATCACACCTACACATGTGAGTCATATGCACCACCCACGGTGCTGTGTAGGACTGTGGTTGCATGTCCCCCCACGCTATACAGACATGTAGCTACTGTCAATGCCACATGACCATTAGCTACCCTGCAGACACAGCATGTCACCTGTCTGTGTAGAACGGAGGGGTCAGCAACACAGTACTAACTATCTGGACATGAGACACATGCAATACAGATTGACCATACTTTGCATGCTCACACACATGATGGTATTGTCAGTCTAGAACATGCGCAACAGTCTTATTGGGTAAGCATGTCCACAGATGCCATGTCATTACACACTGATACACAGGACGGCCAAGCATACACACACCAGTGGTCCGGACATATCTGCCAGTACATTGCTATACTGTTGGATGTCTGCACTGTATGGTGTTTGCGGTCTATTGCCTGTACATCTGCCATGGTCTATTGTTCAGTCACATGAGCTATGTATGCAGGGTACGTCTACCACCACGTGTATAGGGCGGTCCTTTGTTTGCGGACATGCCGACGCCTTTGGATACAAACCGGGTAAGGCACAGTCCAGCAGGTGGGAGCTGTTGTGCGTGGGTTTGCACAGTGTTAAGCACTGCTGACCTCTGGTCACAGCACCTTATACATGTTTACACTCCACATTTCTTTGACAGGGCACTACTGACATACTGGTAGACAAACACGCTTACAGCCGCTTGCTCTCTGACATGTCCGCTTACATTTGTCACCCACGCTGGGTGTATGCGATCCCTTGTGATGCGTATTACATCGGACTACATGACTACAGTATCGGGTATGTGTAACCATTTTGTGACGGCAGCCGTTCGACTGTACGGACTCGGCGGCCTGTCCAGTGACGTAATCATATTATATGCATGTTCCTCATACGATCTGCTCCCATCTGCCTGCTACATGGGAACCGATACTCTGCAATGCTGACATGTGACTTGAGTTTGTTAACACAGCGGTCTGCCGAGCCATGCTACTGCATACCAACTGCACGTTGACCACCTTTCAGATTGCACAACGGGAGACTGTAGGAGTGACACCTTTCCCACTTTGCATGGGACAGTCCCTCATCACACATCACATGTGACAATACCAGAACTCTCCACCAATCAGGGACACATTTCTGCAGACTCAGGGACAGGTCATGAAAAGCAGGGACACATTTACAAATGTAGTGCTATTAACTTGACACATTGACAGAATCAGAGCATATGACATAATACACATATTGTGACGTAACAGTTGTTTTTAACTCCTACTTATTGTCATTAGTCAGTGTGTGTAATTCACCACCTTTCCTTCAACAGGCACTACATTTAGGAGGGATTAAGAGGGACACAGTTAGACTTTCAGTCGAACGCAGGGACGTACCTGACATTCAGGGACAGTTGAGTGGTATGGACAATACTCTAGCCTTTGCAACTGTCCTGATTAGGGGACCTTCACATGTTGTAGGTGTCTGTGCTGGTTGCTTGCTACAGGTCTTGTATACCTGACACGTCGATATGTCATATGTAGCAGCATAAGCAACTATACTGCTGCTAGACTATGCTTTGATTTGCTCCGATATGTATATTTCTGTACTATGCATGGCTGTAAGTATGTTCTGCCCTGGTACATCTGACAGTTCTACAGACCAGGTTCTACTTTGGCCATTCAGACTGGTGGCGGACCTATTGACCCTATATGTAGAGCTATCACATGTGTCGAGGCAACACACACCCGCAGCATACCTCTCAACTGTCCCTGATTTTGAATCATATTTTCACTCTGTCCCTCTTAATCCCTCCTAAAACTAGTGACTTTGGTGGAAAGGTGGTGAATCACACTTAATGAATAATGACAATAAGTAAGAGTTACAAACATTTTTTACTTCAGAAAATGTGTATTAATTCATATGCTCTGATTGTGTCAATGTTTCCAGTTAATAGCTCTAATATTTTAAATGTGTCCCTGATTGTCCTTGTGTTTTCTTGACTTATCTGTGATTCTCCAAAGACAAATAAAATAAAATTCCGTGTAAACAGACCTCAGTACTTTATTCACAATAACAAAATCAATTAATACGGATCTAGCGCTTTCGTCTGCCGTATGCAGACTTCATCAGAATAATGAATGTAAGGTGCCACTTGTTTTTATACAGTTCAAGTCAATTAATAAATTGATTCTAAACTGGAAATAGAATGATAATTGCATAATTAAAACAACTTCATTTGACAATTTAAAGCAAAAGCTCATGTTGTAATGGTTACATTCCATATATACTATTCTGATTTAAAAATCAGTCAAAGAATGCACGGGGAAAGGAACTTAATAAAGTGCTATGTGCCTGTTATTGGTAACAAAGTTCTTAATTTATGCTTATGTTATATTATAATGATTTGTATTCTAAAATAACTTAAAACTGAATGATGTTGTAATATACATTTAGTGGTTTACATAGTTTATTTTATACATATTCTGAAGCGAATGTAAATGTAATATAATGAAGTGAATGTGAGTTATAAAGACTTGTGGTATGTACACTTAAAACATACAAACTTATTAAAACAATGTTAAAAAAAACAATATTAAACAATACATGTTATGAAATATTTTATATATAGATATATTTATACATGCTTGGTTAAACTCCAACCACATGTTTAATAAGAAGTTCAATAAATATAAAAACCACATCGGTTGAATCCTATTTAACTTATTGTTTTTGTTGTTAATTATATAGGTTCAATATTACAATCTATATGAATTATAGTAATATATTAAATCTTAATTCCTATTATAAACATTGAATTAATTTTTAAAAATTTTTTAAAAAATATTTTTATAAAAGGAATGGCAAGGCTGGATGAAAATCTTTATTAAAAGTATTAAATTTTCAGTAAAAATACAACTAAGCCTGCACTAGAGAACTTGAATTTAAATTTGAACTATTGCTGTATGTGATGTTATCCATGGATATCTGTAAATATGCTTTTTATATATAGTTGGTAAAAAACATCATGCTATATATATCTGAAGTGGAAACTAAAATTTATACCCTCGAAGCTTTGTCTACTAAAATGGCTTTTATGTTTGTGTACTCATTAAGCCCAGGAGGGATGTTTGATTTTAACCTCAGTTGCCATCTAATTTCCTTCTGAAGTAAGATGTTTTTAACATCACCTCCCCTTGGATCTGTTTTAATATGTTCCAAAATTCCAAACTTGAAATCGGTAAAACCTACACATTCAACAGAATGTTTAAATAGAGCACTAATCTCCTTTCTCTTTTTAATATTGTAAATATGCTCGTAAATTCTTTCTCTGAGGGACCTCTCGGTCTTACCCACATAGAAAGAGGGACATTTGGAACAAATGGCTAAGTACACTAACATCCTGCTTCGACAATTGCCCCTACAAAAGGCAATTTTACTTTTTAAGCCATTTTCCAATTTAAATTCAACAGCTTGGTTAATGTATGGGCATTGTCTACACCTGCCACACCTTTTAGTACCTTCCTTTACATCAGGTTTTTTATTTCCCATTTCAAAAAATCTTTTGAAATTTGTTGCTGTCTTATATATAAATGTTGTTTTTTTTCCAACTGTCTGATAAATCTCTTTATTGGTCTTGAAAATAGACCAATTATTTTTGATAATGTTAGTAAAACAGTCATAAAAACCATTGTACTCCACCATACAAGCACTCATATAATCCTTGGAATTGTCTACCTTTTTCTCTTTCAGTATAAACTTGTCACCTAATAAAGGTATGTATTTACTACCCCATCCTTGATATACTTGTTCCAAGGTCTCACCAACTAATTGTATAGGATAGTCCCTTTCTAAGAATTTTTTCATTAAAAAAGAAAATTCTTTTTGTAAATCTTGATGTTGGGAGGTCATCCTCACTATTCGAACAGCCTGTCCCTTAATAATACTTTTCTTTTGGTGTAAGGGATGTTGGCTGTTGAAATGTAAATAGCTGTTGCACCATGTTTTTTTACGAAAAATGTTGGATTTAAAACCAGTAGCCACTTTACTCAGGGTAATATCAAGATAGTTTATACTTTTAAGCTCAATTTCATGTGTAAAAGACAAAAAAGTGGTGGTTTGGTTTATATATGTCATAAATTGATTTAGGTCATCTGGGGTGTCCTCCTCCCATAATAGAAAAATATCATCCAAGAATCGGAGATATATTTTTATATTTTTCATATAAGGGCTTTTGAAAATATGTTCTTCCTCCCACTCAAGAAGAACCAAGTTAGCATATATGGGGGCACAAGCTGCCCCCATAGCCACCCCTGTGGTCTGCTTGTAATATTCCCCTTGAAAGGTAATGAAATTGTTATCTAGAACTATTTCAGTCAATTCTAATAACAATTTTTTCTTATCCAAATTTGACTTGAAATATTTGTGTACACAATTCTCAAAATATTCAAACCCCGTTGTTCTGGGTATGCAGGTAAACAGATCTTTAACATCTATGGTCACCAGTTTAACTGCCTCAGACCATAAATTGTTTGTAATCTTACCCAAAAAATCCCAAGAATCTTGCACCAAATGTGTTTGTTTCTTGACAATTTCTTTTAATTGTTGGTCTATGAAAACAGCCAAGGGGTGGGTTTTAGACTTTTTTGCTGAAACTATAGGGCGGAAGGGAGGTTTGAAAATGTTTTTGTGTATCTTTGGTATTGCGAAAATTTGAGGTATGTAAGGATGTGTTTGTTTCAAAAAATTATATGTTTCTTTCCCAATTCTATTTTCAATAAAATATTCTTCCAACCAACTGTCTATTCTTCTATAAGCTATTTGGATTTCATTATAAGACACAGTGGTGTAAGTCTTCTCATCCATCAGTAGATCAGTTAATGCATTATTATAGGCTTCCTGGTGGTAAATAACCATTCCACCACCTTTGTCAGGTTGCATGAATCTAAGGTTTGTCTCTTTTCTTAAATATTCAAATAATGTTAATTCCTTTTCATTTAAGTTGTTAAATTTATTCAACCTTCTTGATATTTCAAAGGTGTCATAAATGTCACTCGTAACTATAGCCTCAAAAGTCCCAATAACAGGATGTAATGGGGGATTGTAAATGCTGCTTCTACTGAGGACTTCAAAATGGTCAGATGAATCTGTTGCAGAAATATTAGCAGTTTTCTGGTGTTTACATGTAAATTTCAAATTTAATTTTCGAAGAAATATTTTTAATTCAAGTAATATATTTGCCAAATCACCATGTGTTGACTTAACAAACTTAAAACCCTTTATCTGTGATTCTGTTGCAATTTGTCCCCCATTGGTTGAGAGGTCTGAGCCACAGCCAGTAGTACACGGATGACCTCCACGGTTTGCATATGTTAAGGTTATTCATGTAGCATTATAATTGATAATACTGTTTCCTATTACATGTAGCTGTTACTGATACAACAAAGTGATGTCTGACACCACTACACACACTATATAGCCTCCATTCCCGAACTCACAGGCCCAGACCTCTCAACCAATTGGGGACAAATTTCAACAGCATCAGGGACAAGTCAGGGAAAAACAGGGACAATCAGGGACAACTTTAAAATATTAGTGCTATTAACCTGATACATTGACAGAATCAGTGCATATGAATTAACACACATTTTCTAAAGTAAAATTGTAACTCTTAATCATTGTCAGTTGTCATTAAGTGTAATTCACCACCTTTCCTCCAAAAGTCACTAGTTTTAGGAGGGATTAAGAGGGACAGAGTTGAAATTTGGATCAAAATCAGGGATGTCCATGAAATTCGGGGACAGTTGAGAGGTATGCACAGGCCATGTGCCATAACTGTCATTTTGCAGGACACAACTGCCCAGACGGGTGTGTCCCTCGCAGGCGTATGGGTGTTTAACCTCTTCTATTATGCTATCGTCTACCTGAAGTGGTCATCAACTTATGCGGTTTCCGTCAGTAGCAGAACTCACATACCAATGGGTGTGACTGAACACCGTATCAGGAACAATGCATAACACCCTGCGGAACACATTTAGATGATTGGTTCTATTAACCAGACACATTCACAGTCACAGAACATATGTATTCATTCACGTTTGTCGAGGTACATGCTGCTTATGACTCATACATGTTGTCATCTGTCATTACCTGTATTCTGCCACCTGTTCACCTAATATCAGTAGTTCTGGCAGTGTTTCTTTGGACTTTGGTACATTCTGACAGATATCTATGGACGTCCATGCTACTCGGGTACAGGGCACTGTGTAGGTCTCTCTGTACTCCCCCATGGTTTACAAACTATCCGGTAGATGTGCTCCAGGTTTGGGAGGTGTAGGCATATGCTATGCCCACATAGGAATATTAATGACTTCCACTGGGCGGGCCGACTACATCTCTGCCAACCAGCACCTGCACACTTAAGCCCATTAATGCATACCCATGGTCCACCTACCTGGCACCCCTCTACAGCAGTCGTGACAAATACTTACAGCGAGCGCAGCTGGGGTATGAGCACACCCCTACACATTGCCCACTCTCCCCATCTCAGGTCACATGTCGTACGTTTCGTCAACCCATGTATTATCACGCTGGCACAACCTACTATTCCATGTACACCTACATCCTGCTTGTATTAGTGTCAGCAGATTCTTTCATACCTTACTTTTTGGGGTCCAGCAAGGGACACCGTTATCCATGTTTAAAGTGTAAACCTTGCAGAACTCTCCCACTGGTCCTTTCCTACCAGTGTTTTGGACAGCGGCAGTGTATTGATCTGTATTGCCTGTCTGTATGTCTGTCCGGCCTAGCTGGGCGATGTGGGGGGGTACAACGTTTCTTTATTGGACCTCCCAGTCACAAATGCCTGGGCTGTAAATATGTTACCCCTAATTGCTGTGAAGTAACCTATTTATGTGAATGTGTATATCTACACTGACATATAGTTTGTTTTGTGTGTATGTGTATATATCACTACCTGTTGTTTGTGTATATATATATCTATCTATATCCGTAGTATATCCTTGTGTGTGTGTGTGTGTGTGTGTGTGTGTGTGTGTGTGTGTGTGTGTGTGTGTGTGTGTGTGTATATATATATATATATATATATATATATATATATATATATATATATATATCCGTATGGATATATATGTGTATGTAAATTATTATAGCTATGTGTATATATATGTTTTTATCTATATATACATCTGTGTGTCCATTAACCTATACATTTCCCAGACATAGACACTTACACATGCATAATGGTTTCATCCCTGCTTCAACAGCATACTATTGCCTTAGTCATTCTGACACCGGCACTTCACTCCGGTGAACTTGTGCTCAGTATATTGCATGTTATGCAGCGGACAGATGTCGCAGGTTTTTCATGTCTGGGGTGCCGCTGCTAGCTGGGTTCTGATAGTGTCATTCGACCTATTCCTCATATGCGCAGCCTATTATTCCTGCTACTGTGTTTGTTTCTGTACACATTCATATTATTACTGTTGATAGGATGTGTGTATGTGTTACTGTGACTGTACATCGACAAATCATTGTCTTCATGTAGTTGTGTCTTTCTGCTTTTCCCAGTTTGGGGTTGACACAGCAGAACTCCGTTCCGCTCATGGGTGGTGTATAGGTTTTATGTGCCATGCTGGAAGACCTGACGCACAATGTCCGACAATGATACGCCCATTCACGCATGTCTCCACGCAAACGATGCTCTATCTTGGAATCGCAACTATGTACTAGCTAGGGTGACCACCTGTCCCACTTTGTGAGGTACAGTCCCGCTTTGGGCAGTTGTGTCCTGCAAAAAATTGACAAAATGGCAGGTGTCCTGAGATTATTGTACGAAAATATTTCCTACGTTTTCTTTCCTGGTTTCATAAAACAGTTATTTTTTCTCTGAAACACCTACATGTTATATGAAATAGCATAAGCAACTCAAATGCTACATGAATAAGCTTTTATTTTGGCAGATAGGTGAAATTCTATCATTTGTACTGGTCATGGGTATGTTTTGTCCTGCAAATCTGACATTTCTACAGAAAATGCCCCACTTTGAGCATTTGAAATGGTGGTAACCCTACTAGCTGACCTCCACGGGCCACTCCATTGCACCCGGCGCAACATACCCTATCACTCTTGTGTCCATACTCGCATATCCATGGTTTCTCCTGCACACCCGTGTTGAGTTTCCCCGCATAACAGACATTATTCACCTGATATTGCAGCCATGACACACCTTTACACATTGCCCTCTCATGAGCGTTGGGGCCCTACACACATTTTGTACTGCCTCGTGTATTCACAGGCTTACCATCCATTAATATTTGCACATACGTGCCTTTCCTGGTGTTATGCATTACGAACAATTTGCGTGTTACAACTGTAGGTGGTCGCAACATGTCCTACATTCCGTCTGTTTATAATGCTGACGTAGCACTTCAATGATGTTATGGCCACTGGTATAGCCCTGCCTCTGGTGTGGAGAGCGGTGCTCTACCCACACTTTGTAGCTTTATGTGACATATGCTGCGAGCACTTCATAATTCCTAACTTGCTCTGGATTCCCTTCACAACCCTTAGGTTTGCTTTCGTCTTTCAGCATTCCTAACATCTCTCTCTCTCTCTCTATATATATATATATATATATATATATATATATATATATATATATATATATATATACATATATGTATATATATATAGATATGTAGCTATATAATTGCATATTATTGTTATGTCTGTGGATATTTCTCTATACACACATCTATATAAGTATATATATATATATATATATATATATATATATATATATATATATATATATATAACAGTTACAGCTGTAGAAGACAACATACATTTGCTATGCTAATAGCTGCGTACACCCGCGCAGGCCCACTTGTATCTACGTATTCTGACTTACATATGTTTACAGGCACATCTTTAGGATTACATGTGCCTTATTCCTTATGACAGTACCACTTTGATGGAATCTGGTTAACGGACCCATGCGAACGCAGTCACCTTTACATGTATAACTGTTGGCTTTACAGCACAGAGGCATTCATTACACAATTAATATGTGCTGTAGTTGTACTTGCGCTGGGAATGCCTTTACGTTGGGCGGATGCTGTAACCACTGCACTATTGGTGTTCAGGCTCATTTATATGTATACCCATGGTAAATAGCTACTCTGACATATGCTTCACCGCTTCCCTTACACAGCAGGCATCCATTCACCTGCTGGGAAAACCGCATTACTACAATTTGGACATTCTCTGATTCCTACTGCTCTGGATCCGTGCTGCAAGTCTACTCACTCCAAGGATATTCATAACCCCTACGCTTATAGTCCTCACACATACGCGTGTTGGATTGTCAGGGTTTTCATGTGCTGGTCCGGGTTTAGGCTCGGCCGACTGGTGACTAGCACTGCCCTGGCACTGTTCAAAGATCAGACGCACATGGCCAGAGTTAGTTGAGAGTTTCACAGTCTACCTGTGTTTACAGACGCAGGTGTTTGGGCACCTCCGTCCACATTATTGGGTCAGCGCTACATAATTTAGGGTGGGGAGTGGTTCCACTACATAATGCAGGTTGGGTGGGGTGGTTTCCCTTCCCATTTGAATATTTCATTCATTTATAAATACAATGAATATTATTCTGGACATCTGTTATAAATTCACTACAGGTATGCAATAATCTAGTCAACAGCTGGGACAGTTGGTTGGTGTACTTCTGTGTACGGTCCTCTCTGATACTCGGACTCATGTCTACAGGGACAAGGATATGACAACTCAGTGACAATCATGGACACTTCTACCATATTAGTACTATTAACTTGGAACCTGTTGACAGATTTGTAATACTACTAATTGTCTGCAGTTAAATGCATCTGTACTCTTCATTGTTGTGATTAGTCATTCTCATTCAACACCTTTCCTCCAAAGGGCACTGGCTTTGTGAGTTTAAGGGTCTGGCCAGTTATTGTGCGAATGCTCTGACCATTGGTATCATTGACATTGTCATATGTGCGGGTTGTGCTGTATTCCCGGATTAGGGTTGGCACCTTTTCACATGGCCAAGATGGGACATTTTCAGAACACACCTGGTTTTACATGCCGACACATACCCACGGTCAGTACAATGGATAGTACTTTACTTATTTGTCGACATAAAAGCCTATTGTTGTAGCGGTTTATTTGCTTATTCTGATTTTTGTAACATTTAGGTATTGTAGATACTGCAATAATTCTTTTCTGCTACTTTTACATGACATATGGGACATAATTATGTCCTACAATCCCAGGACATTTGCCATTTAAAATGTCTTTTCAGGACACAACTGTCCAACGATGTACTATCCCTCGCAAAGCAGGACAGATGTCAACCCTACTGCGGACACCAGTTTATTTGGGCCGACACATAGCTACAGTCACTGCAGGTTTACAACAGTCATTTATTTCCTAGCTGTAAGCCTTCTACCTTTGGCACTTTTGTTGTTTGCCTGTTTCTTGTATGACTTACGTTTATTCTATCCTGATGTGACCACTTTAGGCAACTGTTACATGCAGTATGGTGCATAGTTATTCCCTACGGTCACATGACATTTGGCATTGTACCATTGTTGGTCAGGTCACACCTACACACACATTACTTGTCCCTCACACTGTGGATCAGGGGTATCCTGTTTACATCAGTACCTTCATCGCCTTTATACCATGTGCCACTATGCGAATGTGTGCAATATATTCTCCAGCTTTTTCGTGTTGGGACACGTGCGTCATGGGCAGGTGTTTGATCCTGGATGGTAGGTTCTGCATGACCACTTAGGGCTGGATAGTGTCGTGCACCTCTAATGCACATTCCAACTTGTGTCCAGATATCTACTGGACTTCATGTCTTCCATTCTAATGTTTACACAGGTTACATATCCCATGAGGGATATCCAAAAATTGGACCGATCCACAAGGAAATAACGAACATCTTTTTGGCTATATGAAAACGTGCTGGGGGTTTTACATGCCAGGGATACATAGTGTGCAATCCTGAAACTGCCTAGGGTGACACTACCTACCACATAAGAGTAGTGATCACTATGTGTAGCTGTGGCTGCACCAAACCAGTAGGCCAAGTATGGCTGGATTTGGTGGACGTTCAGGTACGGGAGCAGGTTGTGTGATGTGGAGGGGATGCTGGGTAGTCCATTATGCATCCAGGTGTGTTGCATTTGTTATGGCCAATTCCATCAGGACCAATCTGTGGGTATGTGCCAGTAACATGTCTATCGATTTGTATCGCACATTTCAATATTCATATGTTTGTGGGATTGTGTAGTCTGGTTGTATTGCAGCTGTTTATACATGTGTTTCTGTTTCTTTCAGCTTCACCAACTGCTCCCTCATACACCTCCAGTTCACCTATTCTGCATACGACACAGTATTGCCTTGGAGGATTGTACCATTACCCATCCCCCCACACACACAGATTCCTCACACCCCATAAATCACTGCTTTGGTTGTTGGCCCATGATACGGCCAGAGTAACATATTGAATTCCCTACATGTGTCAGGTACCTTTATGGTTGTGTGGACTACCCTGCCATGTTTGCTTTCCACATGCTATGCCTCACGCAAATAGGTAGATGCCCATATTTAACTTTCATTACATGGTTGGTATACCCGGGTACTACCCATTCAACTGTGACACATCCTGACAAGTTCGGCTTGTACCTCTGATTTCCGGATTTTGCCAGCCTGTTCTACTCATTGGTAGGATGCCACCTTTTCCTATGTCCAGGATGGGATATATTCCGTACACATATCCGACTGTACTAGACAACATGTCCCCACTGTCGATGGTACAGATAATATTGTTCCTTTTGGCCTACATGTTTCCTTATTGTTGTAGCTGTTTATATGCTCCTTCTGTTTCATTTACATGCTTATTCTATTTCCTGTCACATTTGGTATGTGAACTATGGACATACCTTTTGTATGTGACTATTACATGCCTTGTGGGGTATGATTCGGACATAGGGTCACTAGATATCTACATTTATCATGTATTTTGTTATGGACACATCTGCCCAACTGAGTACCCTCCCTCACATTATGGTTCAGCTGGTGACCCTCACCATTGGGCTGGATGTACCTACTGGTGGCTCGCTAACATATGATGCGTTTCACTTCCACTAGTATAGCTATCTAAATGGCATTGGACTATGGCCACACGGTCTTCCATGTCATTTGTTTGCGGGATAGGGACCCGTTATTCCCTGCCGTGCATTTGTGTTTGCTTCTTCACTTTGTGTTCGCAGGAACTTTCTTGCATGCTTTGCATATGTTTCAGTATCCAGGGACACTGACAGATGTGATTACTATCTTGCAACTTGTTATATGCAAGCATTTTAGGTTGCACGTCGGGAGCTGCCATTTCCACACCTCCATGCGGCACTTCGACATGCCCTATGCACTCGTGCTCCTTTCCTGTGCACGTGGCTGTGGTGGCAGCGTGCCTTCATTAATATGCATTTGGCGCTACTGTGCCATCTTCACACTGCACTGTCGGTGCAAGCCTACCGCCGTCCTTGCGCCGAGCTTCATGAATCCCAGGGAGTGTATTATATGTAGACTTTAATGAACTGTATTGTAAAAATCTACTTATTTTTTCTTCAGAAAAAGGAGATGCAGTATGTGTGCCCTCTTTCATTAAATTATTGTTACCACTAGTATGCTGATCAGGTTGTCTAATTTTCTGAGTAGTAGACAGCTTCAAAAATCATATGTGATGAAAGGATTCAGAAAACTGTATGAAAGGGTAAACTGAGCCTGAAAATAGGGAAATACCTGCAAAAGTAGGGACATCCTGTGTAGGGGTAATTCAGACCTATAAAAGGAATGTTTCTTCAAAAAAGGACAGTTGAGAGGTCTACACCATAGTCTATAAAAAATAAGTTGACACAGACTAAATTATTCCAATTAAGTTGCTCCACATAAATCACAAAGCCAAACAAATATTGTCAAAATTATCTTGTCGAACCTCCAATAATATTGTAAAAAACAATAATAACATCTCACCCCACTATTCCTCTCATCAGCTGTCCAAATCATGATTATGTCTTACCCAAAGTCCAGACAAACAAGTCGCCAAGGTTATAATATTTCAATCAAGCTGCCCCACTTAAATCACAAAGACAGAAAAATGTCAAAAAAATATCTGGTTGATCATTGCCAGCATTAACGATGTAAAAAATATGATAACACTTATTTTACAGTGCCATTCCACTTATCAGCTATCCACACCATGCAAATAATGAAACCAGAAATATTGGCAAAAAAGTATCTGGCTGGTCACTGCCAGCATTGTTTCACAAACAGTAATAGCACTTACCGCACCATTCCTCAATAATGTAATTCACCACACAAGAAGCTGATATGCAAGGATCGACTCAACCAATAAATCCAAAGAATTTATTTTCGAAATACTGAAAATAGACTTCTCCAGCGCCTCGGCATAAGCCTTTAACAGAATATAACAATATCAATTCTCATTTCTTTTTATATAGTAAAAACGATACTAATAAAACAATTAAACAGTTAAAAAATTAAAAAAACAATTAATTATAACAACCATTTCCAATTAAGCTCTCTATTTAACCCCTTAGGGTATAGAGTATCAAATTTTAGAATAAAAAGTGCTTCTTTCCATTGCAATTTTTTTTTTAAGCATGCACCTTTTTCACAATTCACTTTTTCCAAAACTGTGCCTATTAATTTACTTCCATCATTATTATGATACTTTTTAAAATGTAAGCCCAATGGGCTTTCCACGTTTTCATTTCTAATATTTCTCAAATGTTCTAAAAATCTAACACGAAGATTTTGTTTAGATTCTCCTATATAAAATAAATTACACTCACATTTAAGCACATTAACAATTCCTTCTGTTGTACAACTAAAACTACCATTCACATCAAATTTCTTTCCGTTTATTCTATCGAAAGAGCTTACTGTGTGTCTACATATACTACAATGTCCACATGCTTTAAAACCAGAATTTAATATACATTTAGTCAGTCTTGCGACTGGAAAAATAAAGTTAGCATGAGCTAACATATCCTTAATACTTTTTCCATGCTTATATGACACCATAGGTCTTTGAGGTAATAATTTTCCCAAAAGGGGATCTTGGGTCAAATATTTCCAATAAAACATAACTATTTTAACCAATTCCTCTGTATGTATTCCATACGTTGTCACAAAAAATATTTTTTCTACTTGCTCATCATTTATATTTTTATCTGGTATACCTCTATACTCAACCAACCTATTAGTTGAAATTTTTAAACTAAGATTCTTTTTGGCTTGTTCTACACTTTCTATACTATAACCTCTTTTTATAAATTTATTACAAATGTGCTCAATTTCCCTTTCTTTTTGTTTTATATCACTAGTCAACCTTGAAATTCACAATAATTTTTAATCGTTTTTACTATATAAAAAGAAATGAGAATTGATATTGTTATTATACTCTGTTAAAGGCTTATGCCGAGGCGCTGGAGAAGTCTATTTTCAGTATTTTGAAAATAAATTCTTTGGATTTACTGATTGAGTCATTCCTCAATAATGTCTCTGATTTTGTGTCTTATGTCTTGTGTTATGATTTTATTTATATATAAGTGTGTGTGTGTGTGTGTGTGTGTGTGTGTGTGTGTGTGTGTATGTATGCATGTGTATGTATATATATATATATATATATATATATA